>NC_049992.1:13407304-13429929 GCF_000003815.2 Branchiostoma floridae | reverse complement strand
TATAGAAATTTGAAATGGGAGAAGAATGGACATTTTATACTGCAATGTGTATCAAATTTTGAAGAAAAAAAACTAGCAAATATGGTCTGAATACCTGGTTTACTTATCGTCAAAGGTTCATAAGAAATGAAAGTCGTAACAACTGTACATGTACATATTGAATATCTTAGATACAAAGATTAGAATGCATACTCTAGGTACTAGTTTACGTAGCGTTTACATTTTTTGCATATTTTGAACACTTTTCATACTTTTGTACATGTCTTGTTGGATTTCGGTTGGGCTGTAAAGGTGACAAATATTTTGATAAATACGTATTCAAGTTGTATCAATTAGCATTAGTATCATATATATAGAAATTAGAAATGATCTAGATTTACTTCTGCAGTGAACTGCAAACAATTTGGTAATAAGATATAATTTTCCCACAAGAAATAAATCATAACCATCGACAATATGAGTGTTTTTTCAATCTTAAATCATTTCGAAGTCTTTTAAGAGGCCATTGTAATTATTTTGATATCTCAGATGTTTAACAGAAAGCAATATGTTTTCCTGTGTAAACCATGAAATAAAAGTCATAAAGATCAAATAATCATAGTCTTGGAAAGACAGCGCTAAATATCTGTTTTACTGCCTTCTATACATAACTGTATCTCATAGTCACCATAGAATAATATATTGCGTGTGCAACGGGAAATACTTGGCAACTCTCTTTCCATCTATACCATATACAATACTATGAAACTTTAACGATGACATCGGTGCTTTCGTTCCCCATCCTATCCACGGCTCTAAGCATGTAAGTGCCGGCCTCCACGCTTACAGAAGTTGTGTTGTAACCGAAAACTTGCACTACAGACGAAAAACAAAAGATGTAGTTTATTTAAAAGTAAGGATTTACACAAGAACAGACAATCGTTGCGTGTGTAAGAAATGTGGAAATGAAACGATTTCAGAGCTGAGCTAAGACAAAATCTTATCACAAAGGGAACTTAAGTCACAACCCCAATAGATATGCAAGACAGGCTGAGTAGTTTCAGCTATAGTTCAGTACAATAAATTTCCACCCACACCCCGCGCAAACCCTCTTCCGAACCAATCAGGGTTACCTTCTTCGAATTTGGCGCACAGCTCAAGCTGTACTACAACACAATTTTCCCTACCTAATCCCCAGGTATTTTCCTGATCCTGTCTGTAGACTGCCCAGGCTCTCACGACTCCGGACTGGTCCCTGTTCCATGTGATTTCCTTTGTGCCTGCCTGTTGGTGAATTGATATGAGAGTCCATATCACGTTCACACTTCATTATAATGGCTAATGTACGAAATAACTTAAAGGTTATGGTAAAGGTAGCCCCATAGCCATAGCCGTAGGCCGGAAGTAACTTTCTCAATGACAGAAGATCGGTAACATGGCAGGGTTTGAACCTAGGACCTCTGGCTTCTGTGCCAAACACCCTGCAGTTAGGCCATAGGCCGCACGTTATGCCACACGATCCCACATACGTAATACTAAATTTATATACTTGAAATTTCCTTACTGATCAACATGATTATTGTCAATCGACACCCAAACGTAACTTAATCGATAACCTTTTGTATCATAGGAACAAAGTACAAGTATGTGTACCTTAACGCCAGTGGGAGGGTCCGGGGCCTGAGTGTCCAGCCATGTCATTACTGGGGGGATGGCGGGTCGGCCGTACACGTCGGATTGAAAGATATCAACCACCCCTGGAAGATTTAAACCTTAGACCTTAGAATATCAAGAAATGTTGCCTCAAAGAAGCATCTAAAACTACAGGGAAAATATTTTCTTGGCATGCTTAGTTTTATAGTCGTGCCTGTCCTTGGTGCTGAAGACGTTTCACATGACGCCCTTGCACCGTAGCTAGACTGTACGAAGGAAATATAAGGCAAAAGTTACCAAAATAGAAATGGTGGCAACAAGGGCATAGATTGGCACACACCAGTCACATTTCGTGATGAATTGGGGTACTTATGGTGTAATACAGAAAGGGAGTACAAGAAAGCAAAGCCGTCTTGCGGTAGGATTGTACACACCTGAAATATTGTCTCTGAATGGCTTCATGCTGAACATGATGTTTCCTAGGGACATCTGTCCTGCGCGTTCTCGCGAGATTTTAACCTGATTCACGAGTTCTGACACTGGCCAACCAGATGTGAAGATTCTGCTGAGGTAATTTCCGGTGTAGACGTGACGTCGCAAAGGATTCTGGTCCAGCCACCAGTCCAGCAAGGCGGGGTAGCTCTGCTGTGGAGGGTCTATCATCCAATAGAGCTGAGGGGCGAGGTAGTCTACCAACCCCTGCTCCAGCCAGAACTTAGGATCGGCGTACAAGCTGTCGTACTGGCTGAAACCTGCAGGTATGGATAACAATAAAAACGGAGCAAACCCTCGACAGAAGTGTTTGTACAATATACTATTCCCATCAGTCATGCTCTGTCTCCGACATATGAACTGATAGCAGAAGAAACTTAGTTCGGATTTCAGGCACGGTCCTTATAGCCCTTCAGACTCAAATGACACGATTGTCAAAAATGTAACAAACACAATTGTACCTAGTCTCTTCCAAACTCCATAAGTTGCTGGGCAAAAGTAATGGAAAATAGACAGAAGAATAAGCCAAAGGAGTTGGCTGGCCATAGAATTACTGTACTAGTTCGCAACATAGGAAGTATGTGGAAGGCGTCATACGTCCATAGATTGTAACCTGTGCTTCTATAGCCGGCTAACTTCCCTGGCATATTTATCCGTCTCTTGCTATGGTTACTCTTTAACATGTTAGAGCGCGATTGATATGAGCATTTCTTATTAACAAGTACCTTCGATCCCCTCTGGGTGCCCGGGTTTCCAAATGCCGAATGGTGAGATACCAAACTTGACATGTGGTTTTTCCGCATGGATACCCTCATACAGCCGCTTGATCAGTTTGTTCACGTTATCTCGCCTCCAGTCAGACTTGGACATGGTTCCTCCTGTTGACTGAAGAATTATCGTGCGTTTCTTATGTTGATTCTTTCACCCATATGTAAAATACCAATTCATGGTAGTTGTGTAAAACTTATCAATGGTTCGATTACTAACAATATACATTTAAACCTGTCCAGGAAGATCACTCAGAGGGGCAATAAAATCTGGTCTATGGAGACAGCTGGTCGCTATAGACAGGATTCATAATACTTGTGTCAATGAGAAAATATTGTCTGTCATCAAAGGTTCTAATAATGTTCAAATTGGCCAGGTGGTACTTATGTAGAGTCGGCCACTTGTACGAGCTTGATTTTACATGTAGATGAAACTACGCTTGACTATGTGTACCTAGTACCTAGGGGCCAAACACTGACATTGACCTGTCTTCCCAACACCTACATACATACCACATACCCAATATCGTAATCCCAAATCGTAGATATCAATTTTCATGGAGATAATAAACAATACCTGATAAGCTCGGAACGTTGCATTGTCGGGGAAGTCGACCCCACCGGCCGGATAGGGATAGAAGTAGTCGTCAAAGTGGATGGCGTCTACGTCATAGCGCCTGACAACGTCGATGATAACGGCATAAGTGTGGTTCTGCACGTCTGCCGCTCCCGGGTCCATCCATATGTAGCCGTCATACACGTAGGCGTACTGGGGGAAACGCCGGGCCATGTTCGTCGCGGGTAGGGTGTAGTTTGCAGATTTGTGACGAGCCCTTCAAGTTCGAGGTAGAAATATTTGTTTGCTTGTTTGTGTGCTTGTTAATGTGAGCTTTTGCTTTACTGATTGAAGTCTCAAACCGGCTTGTTGGCCTCTTTTCTTTAAGGTAATGAGACAAGATGAAAACTCTAAGTGTGACAAGAACAAAGGTTACATGATTGAAATCTTAATAAACCCATAAATACGTACTCTACAGACCATACTTGATCATAAGGAAGTTATGATAATTCGTGGTGTCTACATTATGGCTGTAAAAATTAGCTTGTCAGTAGTATTCAGATTTCAGAAGCTTAGCTGCTCTCCTGGCTTAACAAGAAATTTATCTAAAATCGCCACCTTGGCGACTATCTCTGTATCTAGATCTCACCGATAGGGGTTGAGCCACGCATGGAGCTGGATCCCTCTTTTATGGCACTCCGTTGCAGCAAACTGCAGCGGATCGTAGTACGGTGACGGGGGAGCCCCCTGGCGACCGGTAAGATAATAGCTCCATGGCTCCAGCTGAGAATCGTAGAATGCGTCTCCCGTCGGTCGAATCTAGAAATTTGTTTTCATCGCATTTATTCATTCATCTATTTATTTATATACACGGTTGAACACACTCAGTGCTTAGCTCTGCTTTCCAGGCGTGCCCTGTACAGAATAGCAATTTTACTTATTCGAGGCAACCTAGAGGGTTTTGGGTTCTGGGATTTATTACCTTTGCCAGAATGGCTAAGGTTATGTTTTGGGCTTGTGAGTCTGTGTGTCTGTGTGTCTGTGTGTGTGTGTGTCTGTTAACAGCATAACTCGAGAAGCCTTGGATGGATCCCGATGATATTTGGTAGGTGGGTAGGGGTCGGGAAAACGAAGGTCAAGTTCGATAATGGGCCCCCTAGCGGCTTGCTAAGGTCATCAACAGCTAATTTGCATAATTAATGAGGAAAATTTATAAATCCACTGCATTCCATGATGGGACTTTCAAACATATGTAGCATGTCACATATGTAGCTGGGAAGGAGAGAAATGTCGATAGATATCAATTATGCAAATGATGGCCTCATTTGCATAATTAATGAGAAAATATGAACATGTTGACGGATCATCATGTTCTTTGGTATGTACGTAGCGTAAGTGATGACTTACATAATGGTATACTAATTATGCAAATCAACAGCTAATTTGCATAATTAATGAGGAAAATTTATAAATCCACTGCATTCCATGATGGGACTCTCAAACTTGTCACATATGTAGCTGAGAAAGAGAGAAATGTCAATACATATTTATCATGCAAATGATGATCTCATTTGCATAATTAATGAGAAAATATGAACGTGTTGACGGATCGTCATGATTTTTGGCATGTAGATAGCCTAAGGAAAGACTTATATAATGTGATACTTATTATGCAAATTAACAGCTAATTTGCATAATTGATTAGGAAAAGTTCATCAATCCACAATGAAATGAGTAGCGCATTTGTCTACAGACATCATTCTACATAACAAACCTGGTTTATTTGGCAAAGGTATGTGTTCGTGGAACTCTAGTTTATTTATATTATCAATGGCGCCTCACGCTATACTCACAACGCCGGTAAACCATTTTGTTTAAAAAACTGAGAAAGATTCAATTCAACCGTATGTCAATTTCTAGCTTCTACATTTTCCGTCCGAACTTTTGACGCACCTGAAAGACGAGGGCGTTCAAGTTCAGTTCCACCATGCGATCCAAGATGGCGACCAGTTCGCTCTTCTGTTGTTCGGTAGAGAGGGACATATTGGACGGCCAGTCTATGTTCTCCACTGTCGCCACCCAAACTCCGCGGAACTCTCGGGACTGAGGGTCTACCTTTGGTAGGTCATTGTGTGCACCTTCTGAGAATACAAAATGACAAAACCCGTTCGAATTTTGACAAGCTGACACTTGCTGCCAAAATCAGAATGCTTCCTTTATCTAGTTTTATATTTATTTAGAATGATACATATTCACCATACATTATACATACAATATATTATACATATTCGAAAATTTTGACTTTACCGGCCAGTGCATATTTGGATAAAATAAGCATCTACCTTCAACTTTTCGAACGTATTTGTACAGTGTTTCAAGCATTTAAGTAAGAGACGTCGCAAACGTGATAAGACATTCATTTAAAAGGCCCCCACAAGTCCTTTCTGGCGTCCTCCATATCGTTATCGAAGTCTACTTGTTCTACATTGTTCCTGTCAAAGTTCAACAGAGACTGCAAATATTGACGACAACCGGCGATAACATATGTCGTGAACTCAGAAAGCTTGTAGATTTACACATCCGATCCATCCAATAATGTACAATACTTTGAATGTCACACTGTTACAATATAAAAGCACCTCATTTGTTGCTGTTGTCGAGCTTTGCTAGCAACGCTTTTCAGCATGCATGGAATCGATTATCATTTCCTCCATACTCTTTTTTCAGTATTTTTCTTTAATCTTTTACATAGATTTGCGTCAAATTGCTGCAAAGAGAAGGGAAAGGAGGATTCGAAAATATAGATTTATGCACAAATTCGCGCCTAAAGTGACTCACCCGTAACGAATACCACCGTCACGATGAGAACCGTTGACGCCAGCAGTCCCATGGTGGCACCGAGGACCATGTACCGGCGGTTTAGCTGAGTCCTGGGTCCATGTTCTGTTTGTAAGTGAGCTGTATCCATTCTTACATCCATACAGTCAGTTAAAGGAATGGCTCAGAAATAATGCCGGAAATTACCAAGTTTTCATTGCATGCAACAGGGAAGTATGTAATAACGTTATGTGCCGAACAGCACGGCACACCATGGGGGCACCTGTTCATCACGTGACGTGGACCTGGGCAGTTTGACGTTTGAACGTACGGCTAACCGGTTAAAGCCCTGGGTTAAAGATAGTACGGCCTCGGTTTGTCAACAACATTCCTATGTCTCCTGGTAGGACGAGGGCGCACGGACCGCTTTACACTGGCTATGTCGGGACAAGCTGGAGTCTGTTGGACTTAGATAATTATATATATAAGGGCAAGGGCGCCAAAGAAACATTGCAGAGCAAACAGTTAATGGTTATTTTTTTATCTTAACAGAAATCTCAAAGCAAAAATGTCACATTTACGTATACGGTTGCCAGGCAACGTATACCAAAATTCACTGGTATGGGATCATGTTATTATCATATCTGGTTCAATTCGTTTTTGTGTAATTTCCATAGAGATAATGCAAAATTAATTTTTTGTTGGTGGGTTCCGTGGAAGATTCGGCCACTATGTATCTTATCGAACAACCAAAAAGTAAACAAAGGGCCTAATGACCTGTTCACTGCACATTACTTCTGCTAGCATCTCAATCGTTTGTCAGTGTAGCTTTTGTTTGGATCCCCATCTACGTATAACATTTTCAGTAGTTTCAGTAATACGTGAGTCATCAGACGCCCTTTTATTGTACTCGATTGTATCAAAAAATTTCACTCTTGTGAAATAGAGACAAGACAGGGGTAACGGAGATCGATCGCTAAGGATCGGTTTATTTCATACTGTGACTCTCAGACATCTTGTTTCCGAAGTTTGTGGTGTCCAAGGGGGTTCTACCACATTCTTCATCAAATTATGTTCATGAGACAAGATTCGTTCATGGGACATCCACGATGACGTCACTGCTCTCGTTCCCAACCCTGTCCACCGCCTTTAGGATGTAAGTACCCGGATCGACAGTGGTAGTCGTGGTGTCGGCACCCAGCAATTTAACTGAAAACGGATAACCACGTTAACCATGACTTAAAGAAAGTAACCGAGCCAGAACACGAGATAACAAAATGAAGTTCAACAACGTTAACGTTTTAACGATGAAAGATTGAAGCAGTCTGTAAGGAAGATAAAATTGCCCATTCAGAAGACAGATATTACAGTCAGTACTGTGCTATAACAGGGTAATTAATAGATTTCATTTTCTTTCATCAGTTGTTAGAAATATCAAATCTCTAACGCCAGTTCACCTTTATGCGCAAGGTAATCTATAGCCGTTGTTTGTAAAAACAGTGTATTTAAGGATATCAAGTCGAGGGACGTTGGTTTCAAATTGCAACTGTATTTCAAAATATTGCAGTTTGAACCCACCATCCTTCTACTTGATATCGCTAGGTACTCCGTTTTCTAAAAAAAAAAAACGGATATAGATTACCGCACCGATATAGGTGAACTAGCGTTACCGACCCATGCTGAGACGGCCGTCCCTGTCTTGACTGTACAAGGTCCACACACGCACGTCACCAGTGGAGTCTCCGGACCACGTGATGGAGTTGGGCGCCACCTGCGTAAACACAAAATATCGTCAGTAGTGCTCTGTTGTTTGGATAGATATAAACTGATAGTGAGACATCCAGCTCAACAGATAGGAAAGAGAAGCAAGCCAAAAATGGTAATGATAAGGTCAAATGGACGTTTTAACACTTCTGGCAAATATATACATGTACACCCTCTTTGTCCAATTTCTGAGACTGTTTGATACCAGAGAGTCATTTAGAATATAGCAAATATCATCGACAGGTTCTTGACATGTGTAACTGCAATCAATCACTGCTTCGCTTTACCTGAACGCCAGAGGGCGCTTTTGGAGCACGACTGCCCAGCCAGGGCATTGCTGGGGTGAGAGCGGGACTGGTGTACACCTGCGACTTGAAGGCGTCCACAACACCTGATGAATTAAGAATTTAATAGACTGAACATCTTCTTCATTGTCAAAGAGTCTGTAGATACACCGTATTATGAAAACTAATTAATTGTAGACACTATTTTGGAGTTTTGATATAAATGTCCTTGGTGCTGAAAAGCTATCATTTGCTTTTGCGACTAAATATTCGGTAATAAAGGCCACATATTTCTTTAATTCCAATAAGACTGGTGTGTTTGTTCCATAAGTTATTAATGTCACATACCGTAGCCACCAAAAATAGACATTGCCTCATCATCAAAAGACAAATTTACCCTCACTCTATTGTTTCTGATAAGCTGGTAAGCTCTTACCATCGCTGTTGTCTCTGAATGGCTTCATGCTGAACATGATGTTTCCCAGCGACAGCCGATCCGCACGATCTCGTGAGAGTGAAACCTGGTTCATGAGCTCTGACACTGGCCAACCATCGGTCAGGATCCTGCTGAGGTAATTTCCGGTGTAGACGTGACGCTGCAAAGGATTCTGGTCCAGCCACCAGTCCAGCAGGGCGGGGTAGCTCTGCTGTGGAGGGTCTATCATCCAATAAAGCTGAGGGGCGAGGTAGTCTACCAACCCCTGCTCCAGCCAGAATTTGGGATCGGCGTACAAGCTGTCGTACTGGCTGAAGCCTACAGGTATAGGTGATTAAGAAAACTTTGTAAGTCTGTCTAATGAATGTTTTCATACTCTTCAAGCAAAGGTTAGGCTCCGGCTATTTTGACGTTTTTATGCGTTTTTATCGGGCTTTCTACTCTGTACCATTTTGTTGATGTCTCACGGCCGAAATACAGAGCCCGATAAAAACGCCTAAAAACGTCCAAAAAAAAACTAACCTCTGCTTGGAGAGTATGGTTTCTTAGACTTAAAGTATTTTAGGGCTCATGACTTTAAACTAAAATATGCTTTTGTAAAACCAGAAAGACTGATGCTCATCTCGTTTCTAGAATGTAAGAAAAGATAAGGGATTTCACAAGACGACTGAAGCTTTAGGTTTGATTGAAGATCCTGGCTTTGCCTTAAACTTGACATTGCCCTTACCCACAATGCCTGCAGGGTAGCCCGAACGCCATATCCCGAACGGCGAGATGCCGAACTTGACGTGAGACTTCTCGGCGTGGATGCCGCTGTTCAGCCACCGGACCAGTCTGTTCACGTTATCACGTCGCCAGTCAGCCTTGGACATGGTCCCTCCGGAGGTCTGGTGGAAAACAGGCAACCATATGCATGACAGAAAAATGTGGGAGGGTTGAATTTTACATATCATATTTCTGCTATTACTTTATCAGTTATACATAATTGAAAAGCACATGTGCAATGGTATTCCGTTTGCTGTGATCATATGTTTATGGATTAAGTACAAGAGTTACTTATGTGAGTAGGTCACAAAAAGTGTCATTTCTATCATATGCACGTTGTTTTTTTATGATCGTCTGGCTCGAATGGCTGATCGCTAAGAATGAAAAATAAGGGGAACGAAAAACACAAGTATTTAGCAAGCAATACCCACAAATTATTCACATGGCTAGTGTTTTTTAACGTTTTGTGTGATTTGGTATCTTTGATGTCATATTTTTCGTTCCTGCAAACTACCCGGCCGGGCGCCGATTTGAAAATCGGACCCTATCATGGAGAAACCATGCAAGACCATCTCCATTGAACAGTCTAACCTGGTAGGCTTGATACGTGGCTGAGTCGGGGAAATCCACCCCGCTGACGTAGGGGTAGAAGTAGTCGTCGAAGTGAATGCCGTCTACGTCATAACGGCGCACCACGTCGATGATGACGTCATAGGTATGGTCCGCCACCTCCTGTGCCCCCGGGTCCATCCAGATGTAGCTCCCGTAGTCATAGGCGTACTGCGGGAACCGCTTCGCCATGTGGTTGGGGGCCAGGGAGTAACCGGCTGCTTTGGTCTTAGCCCTTAAAGCAGGAATATTTCAATAGCTAGTATAAGCATTGAGTATAGGACCTTTTGTAATTTGGGATAAACAGGATTTAGTGAACGCACTTTACAACAGTCGACAAAACGACTTCCAGCAAGGTCCCAAAACAGTTAGCCCAAAAAAACTGCATGCCAGAGATGACTAATGGTACATTTGTACCTATAAAAGTCGGTCTATGTGGACCAGATTTTATAGGTACCATTAAAATCAGGTCTATGTGGACAGGTTATCACCGTCGACATGCACAGTGCTCTTAATGCTTGTGTCAATGGGAGAATTCCTAGATTTAGAATGGAACACGAAAAGTTGGTCACCTTGTCCAGGATGAGGTGGTCCTTATGCAGCGGCAGTTACGAGTACGGGTTGAACTGGATTGTTGCTATATATTGTACATAAGTAAGGGTCGAAGAAGATGATATCTGTTTCTATGTGAATCCCCCACCTGTACGGGTTGAACCAGGCATGCAGCTCGATGCCTCTCCGGTGACTCTCCTCTATAGCGAAGGCCAGTGGATCGTAGAACGGCGTGGGAGCCGATCCGTGCCGACCGGCCAGGTAATAACTCCACGGCTCCAGCTGAGAGTCGTAGAAAGCGTCCCCAGCCGGGCGAACCTGTCAAAATACGCCTTTAGTTCAAACTTAGGGAATCGTAGTTTCAAAACAACTTTGATCACAGATCGCTTGCATTGAATGATTCCTATCTTTAGCATGTTCTGTGCATTGGCCTTCTTTGTGACATTGCGCAAACTCGTTAGACACGCGTGCGCTAGAATATTGGAAACAGGTACCTGCATTATTTACTTTCGCCTACAACTAGACTATAAAGAACATAAAACAAAATGTAATTACTAGTCAACCTATCGTATTGAGTCCTGGTCACCTTTACATTTAGTTTTGCTGGCGTGCTTTGACGATGATATCATACAATGTGTGGAATTCCTCACTACGATTTTTCGAGAGATATAGTGTTTAGCATCGTTCAAGTTCGGGCTGTAAGATTTTAGAGATATCCAAGTCTAAGATTACCTAGAGTAAAAGTAACACACACATGTCTACAATTCTGTTCGGTTTGAATAAGATTAGAATGTACCTGAAAGACTATGGCGTTCAAGTTCAGTTCCACCATTCGATCCAAGATCGTGATGAGTTCGGCTTTTTGCTGCTCGGTGGAAAGATGGCGGCTGGAGGGCCAGTCAATGTTGGATACCGTGGCGACCCAGACACCGCGGAACTCGCGTGAGGGGGAGGGCGTGATAGTAGGGGCGCCGGTTTCTGAGTTGGGATACAATTCAACCGTTATCTGTTGTTTTTAAACACAACCTACTAGTTGCCTAAAGCATTTGCATGATTCATTGATTCAGATCTTTTGGCATACATATCTAAGAGAACTCAATAAACATCTCATTTTTAAGCAGATGATGAAAGTACATGTACACACAAACAATTTATAGATTTGGCCAGTTAGTAAAGACAAGCTTAAATCTCACCTGTAGCCAGAATGATGGTCATCACGATCGCCCCGGACATGGCAAGGACTGCTATAATGCCCAAGGCCAGATATCGCCGGCTCATGAACTTGGTAAACTTTGGAACGGGCATGACTTGGGCGTTTAGGGACTGTGTGCGTAGCTTATTATATTATAGAATCTCCAAAAAAATACTGAGATTTTTACAGGATCACTATACCCAAAGGCACCAGAATATCATTGTTTTTATACACAACGCCTAAAGTATTTTGCGAACGACCACTAGACTGCGTGTTTACAGAAAGACTCATGGTATGAACTGTGAGGAAAGATAACTTGATAATGTTGATATTTTTGACATTCCTCCGCGTCTGTCTATAATTTATCTGGCCTCCCTAGGCTGAGCATCAAGGGCACGATGTGTAACATTGAAGTGGCTGTTTTAATTTAACTATACTCTTTGAGAGAATCATAGAGCACGTTTTATTTTGACCGGTTTTGGCTAGCATTCCACTCCAGAAGTGGATATCATATAACTCCTCAGAGAATAGATAGTTATGCTTGAATGAAGTTTTCTTGTTCAAATTTACCATAAGTTGAAGCCTAAACGCAGGGTGAACATTGTAGTGGACGAGTTCTTGAATTCTACTGAGGACCTTCAAATTGTGCACAGGTGGGGGAGGACGTGACTTCAACCATGGTAACGGGTACCGGTTGGAACTGGTATAGATTTCGATACTATATAATGTTTAGGATTACTTTTTGGATAGACTAACTGCATATGCACAGACGTCATCAAAACAGCCAGCCAACACGTTTCAATCATTATTTGTGGGTCATTCTATAGTAAATTATCCATGTATAAACGTAGCCTCTTTAGATAGCAGAATGGTCTATCAGAAAATATCCTTCGCTTCGAAGTACTCTGTAACATGTCTTGCCCCTCACCTTGCAGGCAGCACCTACGGTAGCTCGGACCTCCACACATGCCGCTGACGTAACCACCAGGGCAGTAGTTGGTGTCGTGCTTACACAAACCTCCTGCGTACGTACAGGAGTCGTCACTGCCAGACCAGTACACTTCATTAGCTTGGCCTGGACAAGGAATGAAAAACTGTATGATCGTTTCGCTGCAGTAGATTTTATGTCCTTACTTTTTCCCCTTCTCTCTCTTTCTTCTCGTCCCTCCCTCCTTCTCTTCTTTCTCTCTCATTTCCTTCCCCTTTCTCTCTTTCTTCCCCTCTGTCTCCTCTTCTTTCTCTCTCCTTTCTTTCCCCTCTTTCTCTCTCTCTCTCCCTCCCTCCTTCCCTCCCTCTCTTCCTCTGGCTATGTGTGTCTTTTACTATTCACTTTTATTGCCATGCTGTGTCAAATACTGAGAGAACTCAACAGAGAGTCTTTAATGTGTCTGCATCGTGCAAGTTGCGTTAATTGCTTCTGAGGTGCCACAGAAGAGACTCCCTTCGTCCATTTAGATCAGATATTTTCCTGGGGCAGTGCACCAACGCCTCCTGTCTAAAAGCTTATAAAGTGCACACAACATTACAGAAAACTACTAGATGACTTACATGCATCATCGCAGGAGATGCAGCATTGCCTGTTGGAGTCCCCGTTACATAGGTGCTGAAGGTAGCCGCCCTTACAGGTGGTGTAGCGGTAGTCGGTGCAAACCCCACCGTGTGCAGTGCAGTGGCTGTCCGCTACCCGAGAATCAAGAAATTAAAGATCTCTGTGAAATATTCAGTTGCTCTGTGAATTGCTTGTTTTCTTCATTATTGTGATTTTCTTGCTAAATCCTTAATGTGCATTTTCCTGCCGGTCTGTGGGGACCAACATTGGTCCACCTTACTTCCTGCTAGTATCCGGGTACACCATCTTGTCACCCTACCGTATTCAAATAGCTACAGGCACACACCAAGGGTATTTACTCTATGATTGGTGTTTTTATGACGTACATAGAAACGGGTAGAACAAAATAACTGTTTTGTCACGGAAAATTGTTGTTGTGCAAAAAGACAAAAGATGAGATTATAATGATGCAATTTACATATTTTCCTACAGTGATTCGATAACAAGATCCATTCACAACCAAGACATAAAGTGATTCTCCAGCAAGGTGAAATTATTCATTATTGAACGCAATATGTTTACAACATTTCCGTATGTTGCACTTCTACGTAATATATGACAGCAATAAAACGAAGAATACTGCCAAAGCTAAACAAGCAGTCTTACCACGTGCAGCTGAAACGAACGCTAAGAGGAACAGCAACTTGAGCGCCATGGTTTCCACACGCGTACGTGCACGAAGATGCCTAGTACTTAGAGAGACAATCTGGCTTACTGCGCCACGTATCAAGAGTCTACTCTGTAAGCGTGCCAAGCTACAGCAAATATACCGTTACCTTGAGATACCGATGGGTTTGTTTGACAGCGGTAGCACAGTTCGTGCAAACATCCCGGGAAGGAAATATGATACGACACCTTTGTTTATATGCCATCAATTACGTGTAATACATTTTACATGTGATAGGTGTGTGGCTGCAACAAAACTCAATACTTATTTAGTATGATAAATAAATTCCTACCCTTCTGTGGCTTTCCTTGGTTGTTATTGGGTATGGAGTGCACTTTTGTTCTATTGCTGTTACTCATAGGAATAACATGCAATTTCTATCGGAAAACAATCCGTACTACTGGTAATGTATGTATGTATGTACAAACTTAAACTACACTATGAATAATCTCTACTAGATATATGGACTAACTATGAATGAAGTAATTCAATGTTGAAATAACGTCAAATAGTGCATATGACTTATTTAACGTAATGATATGTTTCGATGTTAACTGGACTTGATCAAGAAATATATCATACTTTTTTTTAAGTGTCAGATTACACGTATACAGTTTTACAGCTGTGCATATATCCATCTATAAGAACCACAAAAATCAGGCTATAAGGAACATGATAAAGATATCATTATATGGCTCTGGCGGGATAAAACTTTTTCATTGTGCAACTTGTCCAACCCGCTCGACCGGTCCAGGCTTGTAGGAAACTTTGTGCCAGAAACATGGCGGAAGCAAACATCGGTACTCTTGCACAGAGACTCGGCACGTCAGAGGAAGCAGTGCGATTCGTTATTTCCCTTCTTTTGGGTGAGTTAAATAGTTTTGTCTTGGACAGTGTAATGCACCAGAACAACGTTTAAGCCACCTGAGAGAGCCGTGCCCAAAGACAACTCTTTATTGCAGGGAATTGCCGATAATTTATCGGCCCGGGATTATATGTTGCTCAGAGAGGGTTACATCATTTGAAAACTAGTATATATATATATATATATCACCATAGTTTCCGTTCTTCTCAAAACTTAAGATGGAATTTCAACGTGACCGCTTCAAAAGTTGTGCTTTTTATTGTTTCATTTCAATATATCTCCTAGCGAGAGACTGGATAAGTGCACTCCCTTTTGATTCGTTTAGACCCAAATAACCAGCCGGACCAGTTTTCACAATTTGAATATCACAGTGCAGTTAGCAAGTGAACCAGAATCAGGTGTCTTCAAACAATATGGCGACAAACGGCTACTCGATTTCTGTCCTTGCTGAAACATTGGGTACTTCCGAAGAAGCCGTGCGTTTGATTCTCTCTCTGCTTCTAGGTGGGTCATGACAGTACTCTCGTTCACCTTCGTTGACGACATGACCTTTATCTTACAGGAAACGGTTTACATCAAGATCGTACCTTTCACATTTGGGGAACACTATCCGTTGTATTAACTGTAGGAGAGATTCTTTACCCGCTATGTGTCAATTACAGGGGGTGGTGGTAACCCCTTACAAGTTTCTGACGTCACATGTAATTGTCTTTGCTTAGAATAAGGGGGTTGGTGTCACATCAGATGGGGGTTGGTGTCACATCACTTCTTACATTCTTCCTTGTAAAAATGCGCAATATTTTAGCCCCAAAACCATATCAAGAAATCACGTTTGTGTCTGCTATCTCAACAGACACAATCTAATCATATATTTTAACGTGTTTTCTCTTTCAAGGTTATCCATTGGCACTCTTCCAACGACTGTTCCTGAAAAAAGCGCCTCCTACCGCTTACCATGTCTACTACACCCTTGCGGGACTTTCCATCATGTACTTCAACTTTGGTAGGATATCTATCTCCTCTTTTATTTACCATCAGAATTCCAAGAGTTAACTCTCCTGGTTGTCACATCACAATAATCTAGTTAAGGCTTTCTATTGAAACAATTGACTAGATTTCCCCGCTAATATCGTTTTTTACTATCTGCATCAAACATGTCTTCTTGTTTTACCCTTAGGTATTGCCACGTATCACTCCGCCCTGTCCGTGATAGTGAACTGGGCGCTGCTCCACCTCTTAGGTGGATCCTTCCGCTCCGTGGTCCTGTCTTTCACTTACAATATGGTGGGACTACTTTTCTAGAACATCTTATAGCTTTCAGATCATGCAAATTCAAATGTGATTATTTAAGTTTGAAAGAAAATACATTTTCAGTTCATTCTACACAAAAAAAGAAATACGCACAATATTAACAACATATACCGCGAACGAGAAAATATCTTTGACTGACTTCCTTAATGATAAAAGACCATATTATTTACATGTTGTTGTTATTTTCCCAAGGGTCATCTGTTGTTACATTACTATCTCCTTGGCACCACCACTTATGTTATCAACTTCACCACTCCCCAATGTGTCCTGACATTACGTCTGATAGGTAAGAACTTCTAACCAAACTATTGGAGATTAGAAAAAAGTTACAGACTATTCAGATTTCCAGAAAATAATGATTTTTGAAAGAAAGACTTGTTTTTTTGTTTCATATGTCAGACAACAGAGATAAATTTCAGGATATTTAAATAATGTTTTCTGATCTGTGCTATGTTCCTATCGTAGGTTTGGCGTGGGACATCTATGACGGCACCAAACCACCGGTAATATTTTTTGTTACTTTCGCATTTGTATTGATTTACTAGTATATTCTCCTCCTATACATTGCGCGCGCGCGCGCGTGTGTATGTGTGTGCGTGCGTCTGTATGCGTGCATGCATATATGTGTCTGTTTGTTTGCCTGTGTCTGTCTGGATTTGCTTTCGCTTCTCTGTATTTGTCGTTTTTGACAAAGATGTGATGGTACATGTATTTTTTCTTAGGAGAAACAGTCGGAGAGTCAGAAGAAGGTTGTGCTGAACAGATCCCCGACGCTTCTGGAAGTGTCCGGCTTTGTTTATCACTTCGGGGGACTTTTGGTCGGACCACAGGTACTTTGTTGTTGTTGTTGTTGTTTTATTTTGGGGGAAAAGTTTCTATTTCTTCATCTATTTGCTTGAGACAGTGTATATTTATATATCAGTCAAATGTAGTGACTTATGTCAATCAGGTGGTCTCATTATGGAGAAAGTTACGTATAGTATCAATATATGTCAAACAATGATAGTCATGACAGAAGTGAAGGTTGAATAGATGGATATATAGAATAGGTACGTATATGGATAGAAAGATCTAACGTTATCTGATGTTGTCTCTTTGTTCGTCCAGTTCCCAATGAAACAGTATTTGTTCTCAATTGGAGTTCTGACATCGACTGATGAGAAGCCACCAATAAGGTAAGTAATCATCGGATACATTCACGGTATCCAGCCTGATTTTTTCCGTCCCTTGGATTTTGATTGGAGTGTTATAACTTTATAGTTTGTACTTACTGGGAATGTATGTACGAGCCCACTTCCTATCATAGTACCATAGCTTTTGTCATAGTTTTCAACGATAACAGTAAACTTACTAGAACATAACTTACAACGGAATAATTAAATTCTTACACACAATGCACTTCTTACTACAAAATGAGGAACAAAACTGACATTGTTCATTTTGCCTTCTCCAGTATTATGCTGGCCCTCAACAGACTAGCAACGGGCGCGGTGTACCTTTCGTTATTTACCCTTCAGACTATCTACTTTCCGGATGATTATATGATCAGCCAGGGCTTTGAAGTAAGTTCGGACACTCATTTCTCATAGTTATCTCACAACTACTTATACCCTATCACAACTACTTATACCCTAGTCTGTACTGCTGTAAATATCACTGTTAGTTTATTATAAGATATCTGTTTCTATTCCTAAAATCGCTCATTATTTTTTTTGCTGGTAGGATCTGGGCCTCCTCAGCCGTTGGGGTTTCGTGACGATCTGGGCAAAACTGTTCATCTGTAAACTGATCGGAGTTTGGTTGATCTCGGTAAGTCACGCACTCTTTGTTATTTGGTTGCCGCAATGAATAGCTAAAATAATGATGTATCAAGACACACAGCCTGATTTCTAGCGCATGGCCCGACAAAGGTTAAAACCGTTGAACAAGGAACTTCCGAAAACAAGAGTTCGGAGACCTCATATCTCCATGAAATAGCCTGATTATGCAAATGATTTCTACATTTACATAATCTATGCTTGGTTATGTACACATTTAGATAACTTACACTGGTCACAATGTTGATTGTGCAATCATTTACCATTTAGAAGAATTATACCACTTTTACATTAATTATGCAAATTAGGGACGTATTTGCATAATTCATATCTGCTCATGTTCCACCAGCCACAAATTACATATGACAGGTATTTGAGTCCCACAATGGCAAATATTACAAATATAGATTTCCCTCATTAATCATGCAAATTAAGTGCCACCTATTCCTTATGTCACAAGCTATCTGCCACCAAAAAAATCAAGACCATAGCACATCCAGATCAAAAGATACAAAAAACGGAATTTCTGCTGCAGTACCAAGGTCACATTACAGCAGGGGGCCTTGACCTTCGTCTTTCCAACACCTACCCACACACCAAATATCATGGCAATCCATCCAGAGGTTCTTGAGTTATGCTGACCACAAATATCCTGAAACACAAACAAACACAGAGACACACAAAGACCCAAAACTATATCTTCATTTCTCATGGAGATAATAATTTCATTAGGTTGGTAGAATATAGAATATCGGAGAATTCCTTTTACACAACCAGAAGGTTCTTACATTGCTCCGATATCCAATAAAGAACTTGATGATAAGTTGGTGATGAGTTTTTGGATTAACTATGAAACGAAAATGGATGACATGGAATAGTACTATATTGTGAGTCACATATTGCCCAAACCAATCACTCCTGTACATGGAATGATGGTTTACCGCATTTTATACATAGGAAGGTGTTGGTATCATCTGCGGCCTGGCGTACACCCCTGGTGCTGACGGGAGCCCTCCCCGCATGGACGCCTGTCAGAACGTGAAGATCATCCCGTGGGAACTGTCAGTCTCACCGGATGAGAAGATTCAATCCTTCAACCTCTCCACCAACACCTGGCTGATGAAGTAAGTACAGAAAGCCGACCCACGTCTTTGGTGATAGTTTTCTCTTCATCAATTACATGTAGTTTCACCGTTTTCCCATCTATTGTTATCTCTCTTATTTTCATTTCAGCCCGCACACACGAAATGCTTTTGTTTTACATTCTGTGGATCACTCAAGTTGATGATATCATTCTACTTATCAATTGTAGAGTATGATGATTCATGTTATATTCATGTTATATCAACATTATCCTTCTTATCAATTGTTATAATTATGGTATTTAAACATTATTCTACTTGTCAATTGTTACCATTTAGTTGTTACGGATAATGCAGGTAGTTGATATCTGTAATTGAAAGTTTTATCGTCTTTCGGTACTATCGTTAATTTTTGTGATATGAAGAAATATGGAAAAGGATCATAGAAAACAAATTGATATTCATCTTATTTCCCAGCACAATCCGATATAAATGCTTAACGTAACTATTTTTTTTTTCAAAATATGATAGGAATACAGAAACGTACGTGTTGGACCAAATTAGGATTTATTTTGCAGCTACATATACAAGCGTTTGCGGTTCCTGGGCATGCGCATTGTGTCCTTTGTGGTGACGCTGTCGTACCTGGGTATTTGGCACGGACTGCTGAGCGGCTACCAGGCGGCTTTTCTCTTTGAAGTTATCTGGGTTCGAGGCTCGAGGGAGGTAAGAAAACGTTTGGACCAACCTACATTGAGAGTACCACCGGAATGGATTTTGGTGTGTCTCAGTGGTTATACGAGTATATATACATGCATCTTACACACAACCTAGCACAACAATATGGATAATTGTAACGCCTTATTGCCAAGCAAACCCTACGGTAGAACAAGATTGTATCAAAAGCTGCGAGAGGAGTGAAGCCGGCCTTAGGGAGTGTGTTTGGCTACCGTTAGCATACACACTTCCTAAGGCCGGCTTCACTCATCTCGCAGCTTTTAATACAATCTTATGCTACCGTAGGATCTGCTTGGAGATTATGTAAAGCCTGACGTGACGTGTACTACACACAAACTGCTCATTTGATTGCTCATATTGCACACTTCTGAAAATTTTCGCCCTACCAAGATTGCAATGTGGGAAAACCGCATATCAGTTTCGCATTCAGTATGAACTCAGCACCAGTTATGCTATAATGGAAAGTGCAAGAAAACCTGCTCGTGTGTTTTTTTCTTATAATCGATGGCCATGCGAATTATTTTTTCTCAGCTCGAAGAAATGGCCCGACGTGTGCCAGTGTCGAGGGTCCTGTCGACTGCAGGCGCGCGGATAGTCCGCGGTGTGGCGCTAGTGATCAGCTGGGTGTTCAACTGGGCTATGTTCGGCTACATGATAGTGCCTTTCGCACTACTGGTGGCCGACAAGTGGGTCAAGGTAAAGTTTGAATTATTTGAACCTCGGGCTCTATCTAAATACGATACAGAAAAAAGAAAATAAGGGACAAGCTTACGCATACGTAGACCACATATTTGATACATAGAAATAATCATTTCCTGCAGATTTTGAATCTAACTTAATTCTGTCACGAACGCTAGGCTGAAATGATGTACATTAAATTTATCGTCCAGGTATATTGCACTCCGAGCAAATATTAGGGAGGTTAAATCGTCACGTTTTCTTATCTCCATTGAGGAGGCACTTTGTAAAAGAAACGCAGCGAGGAAACACAACTATTTAGCCTCGCCCAATGCTTGCAGGGTACAGTCAGGTCACAAGAAAAAGGATGAACGGGTGGTGCATTGTGTTTCATAGTTGGCAAAAACACTTTTGCTTACTCTACAGGTTTACGGACTGCTCTATTGGGGAGGATTCATAGCCCTTGGTCTAGCGTTAGTGATCGGTCCCCTGGTACGGAGATGTCTGGATCCTCCCCAGACACCGACAAAGAACGGACAGGAGGTCGCTACATCTTCTAACGGAACCTCATCTTCAAAAGTTGAGATAACTTCTTCAGACAGGGAAAACGGTAGCGTCACAGTGGACATTCCCTCACGACACCTAGCGGAACCCGAACGCGATGAAAATCCAGAAGCCACGCCATCAAATGACATATAAAGACGACAAGGAGCAACGAAATACCCAACCACCCTCCTTTACTCTTGCATATGTTTTCTTCCTTACATATAGGTGTACACGTTGCTGCATTGGATAGGACATTTACTGCTCGGGGGCGTTCTTGTGATATCTTGGGTTATTCGAAGATTTTCACGCAATAGACGAACATCAGACCGGGGCCTAGAGATGACGTCACCACAATCGGTGATACCCGAGTCGTCCGCGGCAAGTCGCAAAACTACACAAACCTCCGTTACTATGGCAACAGAGAGTACTGCGTCATCATGGAACTTTGCTACAGTTTCTGATGATAGCTCTGATGATGAAACAACAACAACAACAAGTTATGTACAAGTGGACATTTTAGAAAACCAAGAGGACGCTCAAAACTTAGTCGCTGCTTACCTAGGGCCAAGTCAGACGACTCTGTTGGACAAGTTTGTATGGGAAAAGGGTGAAGATATCCGACATTGAATATATAAAAACTTAAACTAAGCCAAAAGTTGATCTTTGATATTCTGTATATATCCTTGGTTATATGTTAAGTTGACAACTTACAACGAGCAATGATTGACAGGGACGCATGGGCTGTCATTGCAACTCGAGACCGGATGGACTCAAGCAAGCAAGCAATATGTTATTGTCTGTTTGGTTATTGGTGATATATCGATGTATAAGGTCCATTTTCAAATGAGTCGTTTGATGTCACATATATTAGACATGTAATGTTACATGTACTAGTATATAGATTAGCCAGTTTTGAATACTATAACACTGCGTGAAGTTTACAATGTTACTTGTATTGTATGAGTTCAATATATTTTGTAAAGTACCAAAAAAGTAACTACTCTTATACATATGTTGTAGCCGAAACAGAGTCATGATCATTGCTCTCATCGTACATGGAATGTACGTATTCCCGCCATTTTGTCCGTCTGTTGACGTGCCCTGCCTATGAGGATCAATTAGTTGGTATTCAGGTCAGATAAACATGATTATAAAGCAGTGATTCATTCCCGAGTTTACAGTATTACATGTAGATGACCTCACACGGTGACGTAATCTGCATTTCGTGAGAATCCCGCAAGGAGTTTGTAGCCAAAATAGGGCACAAGTTTATGAAATTTTGTCTGTGAAATTTTGATCATGTGTCCAAGTATAAAATCCAAATGAGGTGTAAGAAAGGTGAAAACATGAGAAGAAATAAAAGTTCTTCTAATATATAAATGCTATGAATGTGTCATCATGCGTAATGGGCTTAATTTAACGATTTATTCTTCACTATATAAGAAA
>NC_049992.1:13350318-13407204 GCF_000003815.2 Branchiostoma floridae | reverse complement strand
TTAGTAGCAAATGAGCGGTCTCGTTACAAAGACTTCTTCATACGTCGAGGATATCAAAGCTACTGTCATTGGTGAAAACGTGATCACGTGGTATTGTCAAGATGGCGGACAACTGGGGCAGTTTCTGAGCAAAAATCGAGAGAAATCCCTAAAATCATCACCGGCGCAGTGGATATTCCGAAATCTGGTGGAGTCGAGGTAAGTGTCGGGACGTGTCTCTCTAATTGCGTGGTAGCCGTGCTGTTGTAGCGCTGC
Source organism: Branchiostoma floridae (assembly GCF_000003815.2). NCBI lineage: Eukaryota > Metazoa > Chordata > Leptocardii > Amphioxiformes > Branchiostomatidae > Branchiostoma > Branchiostoma floridae. The sequence continues at coordinate 13,406,949 of NC_049992.1, read as the reverse complement.
GGAGGGCTAGAATGTGAGCTGAAACATTGGTTAGGCGTGACGCGACGGTAGAACATGTCTCAGATTCCTGGGCCTTGCTTGCAGTGTGAGGCGTGTGGCCCCGACGACTCTCCCGTCCTCACACCCTGCCGCCGCTCCGTCCGGCCCTGTCGCGGCCAGAATTACCCCACTGTACACCCTGGCATATCTCAGATGCCTCTGTTAGCCGGCTAGGTCTGGTTTATTCACCCAGCCCGACAGTTGTCTCTCTTTATTTTTGTCCAAATTTGGGGAGGGGCCTCAAACATCGTTCGGCTGGTCTTTAGTGGAAGTGTAACTCTCTTACTTCCTTCTTATTGTCGTACAGCTGTTTTCTCATAAACCTGCGTTTTCCGAACCGTCTTTGGGAGAATACAAAGTAATAAATCGTTACAGACGTTACAGACATGAATTATGTGGATGACGTCAGTGTTTAACCAAGGTCAATGATTGTCTGGTTGTGGGAACAACAATATAACGGTCCCTCCAAATCCAAATAAGTGACCGACCCTGCCATGTATGGCACTTACTTCCGCCCTCACCACATAAAAGGGTATTCTGTCACTGGGTGGGGACTTGTGTTACACAGTAGTAAACATAACAAACCATCAATTGCTACTGTTACAGTGTAATAGATATATTCCTCCTCATTTGCTGTATCTCATTTTCTGTAGCTGGTATAACCACCAAATTGAAGCATAACACACCAGCTAGGATTATACAATTTTCTGTGTCTAGCCAGAATAAACCACATTGGGGTCTCGGGACACATGTCACCACCAATAACCCCTCCCTCTTTTTTTTATGAAAGTGTTTTTCCCCCATTGGCATTTTCCAATCACCTCAAAAGTTTGTTTGTTGTGTTAGGTCATTCAAAAGCAAATCAACACCATTTAATACTAGTTTAAGTACAGCCTGGACAGTTAGAATTGATTATCCCGAACCACAAGGCTTTATGTCATATTGAAGTTCTCGAAGGTCAGTGAAATACAAACAGCTTACAGAGCACAGTTGTTGAATGTGAGAAGTTTGAATTATGTGACCCCCTTTGACAATCATGTGATGAGAAGGGAGGTTTACCCTCAAACTTGGCTCGAAACGTCGTACACAACAAGCAAAGTCAAAATTATTCTGTGTAAACATTGCAACTGTCATAAGAAAAGCTTCATTTGTTACAAGAACAGCACTACTAGCAGTACCGATTAAGATGGATAAGTGCCCCTATAATATAATTAAGTCTCCTTCTGCATTTTGTTAATTTAGCCCTGACTGAAGTCTCCTTCTGCATTTTGTTAATTTAGCCCTGACTGAAAGAACTACAAAAAAAACAACTGGCATTGTAACAACTTACAATGAATTAGAATACTTTTTTTGGATATCATGTTGTCTGTATTCTATAGTCATAAATTTTGTACAAAATCAACACAAAGGTTATGGCCTGACCTTATCTTGGGCAAGGTTATGTGAGGCGATGCCCCTGCTAAATAAGGAAAGTACTAAATACATGTAACTGACAATAGCAAGGTCACTTGCAGGGGAATGTCAAGGAAAATGTTTGTTTTCAACAAGGAAATGGCATTTTGTATACAGAAATGTTTTTGTTATTTTCATGATCATATTTCTATGGAAAGTCAGTGCATTGCTTGATGGTTGGTATAATTTACTGTAAATCTATTGGATTGCTGGGCCTGAATTGCCTGTAGGATTGCTGTTTATCATAAGCCATGTGCATGTACAGTAATTTGTGATCTTTCAGTAACATTGATTTCAAGCAAATAGTAAGGCTGTAAACATGCCAACAATACATGTAGTAACATCTACATGTACTTGAGACCACAATAGACGCCACTTTGTATAGATTTTACAGTGGCAACACAGCTTCTGGGGCAGTCTATGGTCTTAATCAGTTAATGTTTTTTGTTAAATTGTTCTTCTCTTCACCCAGAACAATAGACTGTCCAGATGTCCTATTGTTGTGGTCCAATACGGGCTCTTCTGCCATTTAAAGTGTCCTTTGTGGAGACGTCTGTTGAGTGGGAACTATTGTGTGGGTAAAGTCTGTATTCAAATGTCTTAGAAACGGCCTGTGACAGCTTGGCCTATGAGGTCAATATATGTAACGGAATCTATTCAAGAGATTTAATCCTACCTCATATGTATATGTGCTTGCTCTTTGGTGATCTCAGGCTCCCCAAGCCAAAAGTGATATTGCAATGGTAAGAATATGCATATTTGAGTATTATGTATCATCTCTCATTTTCAATATATCTTACATTGTTTTTTTTTTATAATCATCAACTGTTGGTTTAAGGTAGCCTGGGTACCATACTCGGTAGTAACCGATGGCCCAATCTTTTCGCTTGCTAGTCTGGGTACAGCCCTCTGTAGTAACTGCTGACTGTGGGTAGTACGTTACTTCAGAGCATGGTACCCAGGCTAGGTTTAGTATGAAGGGAAAGATAAAATCAATTCAGTAAGAGAGAAAAATGGTATAAAAATGAAGACAAACTTCTTGTTGTTTTGATTAATCCAAAGTGGCAGAAAAATGATTTTGTAGTATAAGCTCTGGATTCTGGAAGTTTTTTTACACCAGTTTTATTGAAATCTATTTTTGCGTCTGGAAACAAGGTTGTAACAGTAACTGCAATTGCTGTATTTCATCATCTTGACAGTTTAAAAGACCCACAGGATATCCAGTTCCTTCCTAGCAGGACATGCAGCTGATGTTTTTCCTGGGCCACAATTGTCATTAATTGTCTATAACTGTCAGGGAGAATTAAGATATCCGGCCCCACTGTCAGGTCAGTAGGCCCACACCAAAAATCAGTCTGTCTAGTCCAGAGTGATTTATTTGCCCTGACAAAGAGATAGTTTGTTTTAGGTTAACCTAATTGTACAGTGCTAATCTGGATAAATTGCTTAATTTCATGCCCAATCAGTTTGATTTGTCCCTTGACCATTATTAACTGTTTGCAACTAGGTGACAAAGTCAATAGATTTGTCCCACAAGTAGGGAGTGTTTGGATATCAGCTACCATTTTGCTACTGTTTAACCTAAATCAGAACCATGTGCTAGTCTCTAGAAATTCTTTCTTTGATGATCATCAAATGTTGTCATTTTTGGATATTCAATTCATGTGAAATGTAAGGTTTTGGGTCAATTCGCCAACAGTTTGAAAGTCAAATATAAGTCTATACTTGGCATATTTGAATTGAATAGAAAAAAGTAAATAGAAATTGCAAATATTCATGAAGGTAAATGAGAAATCCATATTTTTTTGTTTTATGGTTATCAGTGTTTCCATTTCTCTTTTAATTATGACATTATGCAGATTGCAAGAATGAATATCATAAACATAATATGATATGGAATATAATTCCTTGATGAGAATTCTGGTAGGAGTTTCTGAATTCCTAGAGGAATTGATGGCACTCACCATATAAAGCCACAGTAGTGTACAAACAGATGGACATACCCCAGGCCAACACAACATAATTCAGCCATTTCAGGTCAGGCTGTACAGAATGCTGGTCAACCCTTTGATACTAGATTGTAGAGTTTTCTCATGGTCTCACCAAAGAAGCTAAAAGGAAATTGAAGACATTGTGCATGAGAAAGACACCATACAAAAAAAATCACAAGCTGTTTGTTTTTTTATTTCAATATCACTTGTAAGTTTTTGTTAAGCTATAAGAGTAATGTCTCTACACGTTTCATCTTATCCACACGCTGACAAATGTCTTGTTCACACTGGTTACAGGGAGACCATTTTGGCTTTTCGGGGCTTGCAAAGGGTTCAAAGAGAACTTACAGTCCACCATTTCATTGGCTGATTCTGACGTCATTTGTCGACAGAAAATTGCTCCTGTATAAGCCAGGTATTACATGTATCTGGGGAACAAAGATCCCTTTGTATTTTGTTCTACACTGCAAATCCTGTTATTTTTGTTTTGTATCAGTTACACCAGGCACAAAAGTACAATGCTCATGGTCATAGGCTTAAAACATGTTGTAACTGTAGAGTGTAATTATATATATTTACCTAAGAAAATATGAGTCCTTCCAAGGAAAGAGCCTTCTCTATAATCATTCTGGTCTCCTTTCCTCCAGACAGCTGAGTAAAATTGTATTTGTGTGACCCTTGCTTTTATGATTGGAAATTTATGCATAATGCAAACATATGATTTAAAAGACAACAAAAAACATTAAACATACAAAATACATTAGAAAATGTTTTCTTGATCGATGAAAGTTGGTCACAAATATTTGGTTGCTCAAAGGTTGCTTTCAGTGGCAACCATGTTAGTGGAAAGGGGGTTTAATACTGTATTACTAGTTTGATCCTTAGCCTGAAAATCAAATTGTTCACAGTGCTATCAGTAATGAGCTTGCCTTCTGTATCCTTCTGCTAGTTTGTAATCACATTACAACATGGGGAAGTATTATGTGATGGCAAATTGAATTTCCAGGCAAGTGTAATTGGGACAAATGACTACTGACTCATGCAGGGTCAGACAGTTTCCTGTCAATATACATGTACTTTGGGCAAGGCAAGGAATATCAATAACGAACAAGGCCATGGTTATGCATGCTGTGTAGATATAATGTACATCTGATTGCTGCCCAAATGACATTGTATTGAAACATATAGCAAGACATCTGCTATGCAGCCCATATTGAAACTTGTCTTGTTGACACATAATCATTATGATCCATCTGCAACTTTGAAAGTTATGATTCTAACCCAATACAAACAAGCATTGAAGCAACCCACAAACAAATGCAACCCAAATATATCCTTGGTGATAAAAATCACCCTCTATGCTGAAGATAATGGTAGTTCCCATATGTGCATTTGGATTTTAAAAACTCAGGCAGTACATGCTAAAAGATAATCATACTAGAAAGTCTAAAATTCAAAAGACTGACAGTTAGATTAGGTTGTAATGTCATTCTTAGTCTGATAACGGAGACGATAACCTAATAAGGATACAGCCAGACAGCATTGTGGCAACATTACTCTTCCATTTGCCGCCCCATGCACACATGAGTCAGACTCATTAGGCAGCAAAGTATTACATCATTTCATCATTAGAGTAAAGTAGTTTCTGGAAATTGACCCTCCTAAAATTACTGTTGATCTGTCATGTGATGACAACCATTTTGGAAAATATGTATTGTTCATGCACTGTAGTATTTTTTTATTCAACAACTGCAATATATTCTTTCCAGGCAACAAAATAGTGTTTTTTTCTTGAGGGGCAAATACGCATTTTGTGCAATAAAATTATTTTATTTGTTATCAAACTTATTTTTGATTATGCAAAAATTTTAAAGCAAACTTAATTTTTAACTGCAGTCATGGTCAAGGCTTACTCTCCGACAGGTGTTAAATATTAGCTGGGTCTTAAGAGACAAGAAAAACAAGCACCTTTCCAGGTGAATGAGCACAAGCCCAAACGGTAACTGTTAAGCAAATACCTGACTGCCAGTAGGTGTGTTTATGGGGGCTCCAGTTACATTCTACTCTTGGATAAGGTATAGCACCATCTATGCTGGCCTCTGAACTTTGGTATACCTTGATGATACCATATGTATGTCATAGACTTTTCTTGGACACAGTGTAGGTATATCTTTTAAAAAGGTTATACAATTTGAAAGCATTGTGCCCTTCTCAAGTTTGTCAAACTTTGGAGAATTATATAGGAAATGGCTTTTTGACAACTTCAACTATAAACAAGAATAAAACAATCTACGTATAGGAAGAGCAAGATACTTGTATATTTCTATGTCCACGCCCTATAGCAATGAATTCCTTAGTACAGTCAACTGATTAAAATCTTGTCATCTCAAGGCCATTGCTGAAATGTTTTGTCCCAGAAAAGGAATTCTCGCTGTTGTTCAGTGATGATAGGTTAGTAGCTTAATAGTACTAGGTTTCAGCTAGATTCAGACCAAGTCACCAACAGTGCTGTTTCTGTACCAAAGAAAGGCCAAACAGTCTGGCAAAAGAGCAGTGCAGTTGTGTGCAGGGATCAGGCTGTCAGCACAATAGGTTCATTATGCCAACCGCCCTCCAGCAGCTGGTCTCCTTGACTGTTCCACGACAAACACGGGAGAAAGTACGCCACAACAATGGCGACTGTTCAAGCGCCCTCCCCGCCCAGTTCTCGGGTGTTGTGTGGGAAGCGAGTAGACGCGTCACGTTCATTGTTTGAGTAGGCCCGGGTTAAGGGAGGGAAATAGTTTTGCAGTGAGGACAGAATGTTGATGACAAAATTACAGCTCACCCCACCCAGTAATACATACTTCACTCTGTTATGCATACAGTCTGCAAATATAGCCAACACTAGTTTTATGAAATGAATGGTACTGCGTAAATGCGCTTCATTACATGTTTTGTATATGTTTATTTGCTTGATTGTTTTCTAGGTTATTTCACCACATACTTTTTTGCTGTTTTCTGTATAAATTGGTAACAGTTTGATTTTGTACTTATTTGCTAGACTTAAACTGATTGGAGAAGAGTTAAACACCAGCACAGAGCTCAACGATGGCTGAGGAAGAAGGAAAGGGCGTTGAAGACGTTCAGAAGCCTATGGAACTTGAAGGAATAGACTTTGGACAGGCACATTTCCAGGCAGGATTTGGGCAGCCTGTAGACCCAGACCAAGTGGTGCCCATGATGGGGGATATGCCAGTGCCTGGGGAAATGAACGGTGGAACTGCTCTGGATTTCGGACAGGCACCAACTGTGGAACCGATAGACATACCCAAAAGACCAGAGGACCTACAGTTTGGGGACAGAGATGACGAGGTCCCACCCTCGGAGCCTGTGACAGGAACACCTGTATGTTTGATACCTGACTGCGAGGAGTGTCCCCTCGACATGACCCCTCGCCCGGCCGGAGCCGAGGGAACGCCCTCTCCTGGAGGCTCAGACCAGCCAACAGGGCTGGACCCCAACGCTAAACCTTTCGCACTTCTGGACCCAACAGCCAAACCGTTTGATCCAGTTATTAAACCGACGCTGGACCCAAACACGCCACCGTTCCAGCCAACAGCACCCATCTTTAACCCTGATGTGCCATCCTTTGACCCCACTGCAAAGCCATTTGACCCCAATGTCGCATCCTTTGACCCTTTAATACCCTTTCTGGACCCCAATGCTCCCATCTTTGACCCAACTGCAAAACCTTTTGACCCAAATGCTAAACCCTTTGACCCAACTGCCCAGCCCTTTGTGCCTGAAGAGCTTGTGCCTGAATTAAGTCCAGAAAAACAGGCACCTGAAGAGGTTGCCTTTGGTCAACTAGATTCACCAGGTGTCATTCAAGAGGAGAAAGAAAAGGGAGAAGGTAAGAAAAAGAAGAAAAAGAGAAAGAAGAGGAAGTCGGAAGGAGATGGAGGAATATCTTCTGATTCACCAAGTACCCCAGAGCATCCCAAACCACCACTGGGTGCTGAAGAGCCAGTCGTGCCTTCCGATGTTGCAGAGCTTGAAGGGGCAGAAGCCATGAAAGTAAATGGAGATGGAGTGGAGAAACATGAAATCGAAGTGACAGAGAAGGAAGATGTAAATGATGTCGTGAAAGAAATACTAGCACAATCAAAACGGCAAGAAGAAGTTGCTGCGCTCATGTCTCAGCCAAAAGTTGAAGATGTTGGTCCTGACGACATAGAGGCAGAAATTGTAGATACCCCTCCACAAGAGGCTGAGGAGGGGCAGCAGCAAGGTTTCTTATCAGAGCAGGCTACAATAGAGGCCCTGCTAGGAGCTCGGCAGGAGCCAGAGGATTTGATAGAAGATGTGTCACAGGAGATAACAGGTAGTGAAGAGGTGTCCACACCTGGAGAGGCAGACTTGGAGGACTCTGTGCAAGATGCAGAAATCACAGAGACCTCGGATTTTGAGTTTGTACCAGGTGATGAGATGGAGGAAGAAGAGGTACCAAAGAGTCCGAGGCAAGAGGATGGTAATGCGGAAGCAACAGCTGTCCCAGAAGTTCAAGGACAAAAGGAAGACCTCGGTGATGTAGCCCCAAGTGAAGAGCCAATGTTAATCATGGGAATGGAAGAAGAAAAAGAAAGCATGGAGGTAACTGAGGCAATGCCATCTGGTGAACAGCCTGTTGAAGAGATTGGTGTTGCAGGAGAAGATCAACAAATGCCACAAGCTGTGTACGACCCCTTCAACGAATTAGCAGAGCAAGACCCTCTGATTGAGGAAGGGTTACCTCCAGAACTGACCACTGGTTCTGAACAGGATCCTTTGGTAGAAACAGGTCCTCCTCCTTCTGGATTCCAAGATGCTGACTTCTTCTCGGATCTGGCAGTGAAGGAGCCAGACGCAGAGATGCCACAGGAGGTTCCTGCGAGCCAGGGGGATTCCTCAGAGGTAGGCCCCCCTCCCCAGGAGGGTCCCTGGGGAGAGCCAGCAGCAGCAGCACCAACAGCTACTGATGACATCTGGGGGTTTGATGTTCAGGGTGGTGCTGTAGATGACAAGGTGGAGACGGAGTCGCCCCAAACGCCTGAGGCGTCAACGTGGGACAGGGACTTCCAACAGCACAGTATGCAGAGCTTTGCTTTCTCTGAGCAGGAGAGACAACCACAGGCCTGGGATGCAGTTTTCCCCAGTGACGACCCACCACTGGAACCATCTGTTGCCCCACACCAAGCTCCCATCCTGGAGGAAGGTGCTGATGTATCGGATGTGGCAGGAGAAGCCCAGCCATTTGATGCGGTGTTCCCTCCAGACGAGCCTGCTCCCGTCCCCATGGCAGACATCAGAGTGCCTACCATACCAGAGGAGAGTGAGAGCACTCCTGAAGTAACTCCCACAGAATCTGAACCAAGTCAGCCAGAACAAGAAGCAGATCTAGAGGAGGAGGTACCTGCCATAGCACCTGATTCACCTACATCAGACATCCCGGCAATCACGGTGTCTGAAGTACCCAAGGTGGAGCCAGATGATGAGTTCCTAGTTAGTGTGGAAACTGCCAGCACAGGAGACATAGAGACAGTCGCAATGGAAGCTGAGGTGCTCGAGGCGGCACCCAACGATATCACTGATGAACAAATTGTTGCACCCCCTGACGTCATTGCTGACCAGGTCCAGGTAGAAGAGGCGAGGCAGGCGGAACAGGTGGCCCAGATGGCAGCCATAGCTGCGCAGCAGAAGTGGATGGAAGATGTGGAGCAGGTTGTCACGGAGACGGGCAAGTTGGAACAGGAAGTGGAGCAGATTGCCACGGATACGGCCAAAGCTGCAGAAATTGTGGAAGAGGCGATGGAAAGCGTTGTGGATGAAGGAATGAGAATGGAGGCAGCCGAGGTAGCGACAGAGGTGTTGGATAGGGATGAAGAGAAAGCTGTTGGTGTGGAGGGTGTGCCCGAGGTTCCTCCTGTTGTGGGAGCTGAAGAGAGAGCTGGTGGCTTGGAGGATGCAGTTGTGGCTCCTCCTGTCCAAGTTGATGTGGGAGCTGAGGAGAAAGTGCCTGAGCCAGAAGCTATGCAAGTGGAAGGTACTTGACGTGTGGCTTCTGTGTGCAGTGTATGCTTGAACTTGAGACTACTTTGCTCATGTAGCTGCCGTGCTGCTTTTTGTTTGTCCTAGCTGCATGAGCAAGCCTGTACCCCCTGCCAAGCACTGCTCTCTGAGTCAATATGCTGCAACCTACTAACCTCACATCATTAACAATGCTTGTATGTCCACAGTACGTGCCATATCTGTTATAATGTATTGTAACTCCCCCTTCCCGAGCTAGCAGCTGTCTTTGCAGTCATGCTCACAGAATGCATTGTCATCCCAATCTTACTACAAGGATATGTAGTATTACAGTATACTATATTAGTATTTGGTAGATTTCTTAGAGATCACATACAACCCAATACATACAAAAGCAACTTTTTTTTATAAAATCATTCATGGCTTTGTTCTCATATCAAACTCCATGACATATCTTTTTCCTTGAAGAAATGTTTACTACACAGTATTCTACTCTACTAAAATTTTTGAATTGCATTTAAATTAAAGTACATGTAATAAAAATGTTATGTATGTAGTAAGTTATATGTATGTAGTAGAAGGTAGTGTAGATTAGTGCCATTAGCCTACTGCAGCTTTGTAGTGATAGATTGCTTATTATGCTACATGTGGTTCCTTCTAACTTCACTGGCATGTTATTAACTTCTTTTGCTTGTATACATGTGCACCTTAATAACATACATTGTATTATTACATAGCATATAACAATATTGCGAAATCCCCCTACTAAAACCATTGCATGCTGAAGCGGGTATCTCACATAAGCTGCCATACATGTATGTCAACAGTGCTGCTGCATCCTAAATCTAATTTGTATTGCCCTTGACTTTATATTGGCTTATACAAAGCATACAAGTATGAATAGAAAGACAACAAAACACACAAGGCATAAAACCATACATTTTTTATCAATACAACTTGTTGAGCGCTAGGTCAAATTGCTCAGCTGTAGCTTCATTGATATACCCGCAAAAGGAAGACACTTTGCATTTCCCTTTTCTTTATGTCACACCACAAGGTTTTGGGGCTTACATAAAAACCTTATCATTCTTCCTTAAAATTTCATCCTTTGAGTGTGATATTTGCCAAAGATTTTAAGTCATATACATATTGTGTCCAATTGTATAAACTTTTTACTGATTATGTTTTTATTGATTCTGTTTACAGCTGCTGTGGTTGCAGAACCTGTTGATAAAGAAGAAGTAAGATAACATTTTACTTTGTTATTTCTCTTCACTGTCCCCTCTCTTTGTTTTAAGCACAACCAAAGACATTAATTCTATAAATGATATAATGCAGAAACACCATCTGTTTTGTTGAAAATACAGCATCTTTTTGCACTTAGACAAGATGAAAAATAACAAACTTTTAGCAAGGAGCTTTTATCAAGCACCTTGCTTTTAGGTACTATAGGGCTTCATACTATTACTAGTGCCTATATCTAAACTGCTGTATCTGATGTTATATGTACGTTTGGGTATCTACATGTACATGTAGTTTAACCCTTTTGGACACTACTCCATTAAAGATTGGCTGACCTAAATTTTGGCGCAAATTTGCACAGATTTTCTGCTTCATTGCTACAGGAAGTTAAATGGCTTGTTACAATTACAGGTGCCATTGAGCAAAGAGGTCAATTTTCTGCCTTTTGCACATGTCCGTGTTAAGCCAGGATTATATACAAATAAATTTACATTTATACAAAGAGGGACTTCCTCTCTCAACATGATATAGTGCTTGTCTGATTTTGTTGACTATTACATATAGGAGGGAAAACCAGTTAAACATACCACCAAATAATGTTGCATGTATGTGTACTTTTACAGGTGAAAGAGGAAGCACCAAAGACTGAAGCTGTGTAAGTATTATTTATGATATTCTGAATTTTGATATGCAGTAGATACACAGTAAAGGGCTGTATAGTAAAAAGTTATATATTCTATCTTATCAGTGAAATCAAGAATTTTAGAAAGTATTTAGTCTTTGTTGATCATTTAAGGTTTGAAAGTATGAAGCACTAGTATGGTATGTAAATTTTAGATTGTTCATTTAGCCAGTATAAAAACAATTTACAAACCATACCCATGTGGCTTACCCTACTGTAAAATTTCGTGGTTTTGCAGTGCATGTATGCATGTAATTCCAGTGTCTGTGTGTTCAAATGTGTACTGAGGTTTCTTCAGTATTGTGACACTAGAGTGACTACCAGGCCACCAGGGCAAGCTATTTTGATAAGTAAACTCTCCTCTGTGTAAAAATAGAAAGCATATGAATCCCAAGCCTGGATTGCTGGAAACTGACAAGGACTAACCACCAATACCATCTTTGTTGACATTATGTAATAATCATAAACTTTTCATAAAATGCAGCCTTAGAAATAATTCTGTTAAAATGATTTGATGTTTTGGATACTTAAGATATTCAGCATTTAGGAAACTGAAAACTATGATAAGATCTACATTATCATATCAGAAGCATTCTCTCTGTACTGATAAAATTTTCTGGCCTGTTATCAGTTGTGTACTGGCTGCCCACATCCTGTATAATGTTCCTTCTCTAGTAAACAACATGCAGGCTTTATGACATCTAATCCAGCAGGTTTTACTATCTCTGTGCTACAGTCAGGATAAAGTGTAAACATTGTATATGAGTAATATGTCACGGTTTACAAATGTACAAAAGGCTATTGAGTATTGTTATTTAGTCACCCATATATTTCACTAAGGTATCATATAATAAGGATAACTACAGTATGCCTGTGTTCATGTATGTATGGAGTTAAGGTAAATTGTCAGTGACTGAATAACAAATAATGATAGCTGACCCTTCAAGTTCCATTGACATTTCATGCAAAATTGGGTGCATACAAAAGCTTACTGTACAAATCTGGTCTAATCCAGTTCTGGTTCCAGAATGTCTCTGTCCTCTCTGGGCCATTGGCCTATCCTATTATACTTATGGGGGTGTAACTTTGGGGTCTTACAATAGCACATCAAAATTTCAGGGCTCATTAATTTTATTATGTAACTGTAACTGTAAGCATTAGGCATGTACATCTACAATTCATGTCAACCAACCAAATGTATGCAGTTGAAAGGGATGCTGGTAGAGTGTATCGTACTCTAGACCCTTTCAATCTTCTTTTCATACTGACAATTGCCAAACTTGTTGTGTATTCTATGTTCAGACGAACCATCTCTCTGTATTTTTAAACTCTTCTCCACTCTTGCAGTGCTGAAGTAAAGCCTCCAGAGGAAGCTAAGGCAGAAGAGAAGGTGAAGAAAGCCAAGCCTGCAGCTGCGGCAGCTGCCAAAACCAAGACCGCTGACAAGGCTGCGCCGAAGACTAAACCTCCAGGGAAAACTGCTGCTGCAAAGCCTGCTGGGAAGGATATCACCAAGCGACCCACCCCGCCATCGTCTGTGTCAAAAGAAGCTCCTCCTGCTAAGAAGAAGTTAGGTGCTGTTGGGGCGACTAAGACTACAAAGGCTGCAGAACCAACGAAAAAGCCATCATCTGTCTCAGAACCGAAAACTAAGAAGCTCACCAGGCCTGCAACAGCGCCATCTGCCAAGACCACAGGTACTGCAGCCACCAGGGCGGCAAAACCTGCCAGTGCTCCGGCAAAGACCACAAAGGCGCCACCTAGCGGGGCAGTACCCAAGACAAAAACAGACCGCAAGCCAGGTGCAGCCAGACCCAAACCTTTGACAAAGGCTGCAGCAACAGGGAGCAGTGCTGAGGAACAAGCGTCGGTGGATTCAGTTGAGGTAGCTGTGGACGCTGCTGCTGCTCTTGGCGACCAGGTAACCCCAAAACCTTCTGCTGCTGCAAAAAAGCCTGCAGAGAAGAAGGCTGGTATCCCGACGAGGACAGCTCGACCCAAACCTGCAGGTGCCGCTGCACCGAAGGCAGAGCCAAAAACAGCTGCCAAGAAGCCGGCTGGCACCCTGGGAACAAGAACAGCTGCTGCCAAAACTGGGGCAGCTGCAAGACCTTCATCAGCTACTGCAGCAAAGAAGGAACCAACGAAGAAGCCAGACACAGCAACAAGGCTTGCCTCTGCCAAAACAGCTGCTGCCGATAAGAAGCCTGCCCTGGGAGCCACAAGGAGGCCTGCCTCAGCAACTACATCTGCTGCAAAGAAAACAGGTGCAACACCTGCCACAAGAGTACCTGCAGCAAAGAAGGCTGATGCCACAGGTGCCGCAGGGAAGGCAACACCTAGAGCGCAGTCTGCAGCTGCAGCCAAGTCAGCTGCAGAGAAGAAGACACCAGCTACACCTGCAAGGGCAAAGTCTGCCCCTGTAGCAGGTGCTGCTAAGGCTGCCCCAAAGGCTGGGGCCAAGGCACCTGCCACACCTGGCCTGAAGGCAAGACCAAAGGCGCCGGCAACACCTGCAGCCAAGGACGCAGTCATGAAGAACAAGGCTAAGACTCCAAGTGGGAAGGGAGCCCCAACACCAGGCAGGACTCCAGGCAGGGGCATGCAGGTAATAATCACCTCATGTAAAGGGTAATAACAATCATTGAATTACAGCCCAAGTTTTCTGATTCTACTAAGTTTGCTGAGTTTCATTTAAATCTATAGACTGTCATCAAATTGGAAAAGTCTTTTAATTTACTATGGAAAAAAAGTACTGATTTTGATGCATTGTTTTTCCTTTGACAGCCTTTTGAGCAGTACATCAGTAGAGAAGCCGTGGCAGAGGGGTTGAAGAAAGGAGACTTTATCAAGGGTGCCTTGAGAATCAACGCCAGGAACTTTGAAGATGCCTATGTTCCTGCTCCGGTGAGTAGCATTAGATTTGCATATCACAACCATTAATTTGATTTTTAGGATGTTATTTCAAACTGCGATTATAATGTGCAAAAAGGCAACTCAGTCTAAACTACATATTTTTGTCTTTATACTCTACTTATCTGTTTTCACTTGTGTAGCTATGTTAGGTGTCATATTATTAGGTGTAAAATGTTATATCAAGACTTAATGGTTATAGCCCATGATCAGTTCCTGCTTGTTGTAAATAAAAAAGGCTTTCACACATATCATACATTTAGAAAGTTGTCTACAGTGTATATGTTTTGTTACCAGATGTCCAGATAGCATGGTGTAACTGTAAGATGTTATGTTTATTGTTCCCTGTTCACCCTACAGGATGGCATGTCAGACCTGTACATCCCGGGGCTGCATGCTCGTAACAGAGCCCTGAACGGGGACATTGTGGTGCTGAAGGTACTGCCCAGGTCTGAGTGGAGGGTAAGTGGATAGTAGAACAATTCATTGTGGTCTTGTTTGTATGTTTGTTTGTTTGAACCTTTTTTTATTCATGAGAGGCTCAAATCGGCCTGCAGGTCGCTTTTATGAGGTTATGAGGGGAAAAGGGCCAAATAAAATATAGCAGAGATACAAATTACATGGAGTCCTATAGTATAAGTTAATAAAATGATTCTTCGATCAGTGACTATTGAAAACACGTAAAGTTACTATTATAGTATTAACTCAATATAGTATTAACTCAATGATAGTGATAAACTGTTAGAGAGCCAAGAGATAGCAATAGATTGATTGTTATAAGAGACAAAACAGAAAAGATAAAACCCCTTTTATTCATGCTTTCCCTAATGTGAATCAGATATACTTGTACATGTAGCCTGACTATGTTGAAAGTCTATCTACTCTAATGACTCAGTGGGATCATTTGCCCACATGGCTGTCCTGTGACACATGATGCGTGGACCCTGAGGTCTCATATTTGGTGCTTCAGTCATTATGTGTGGTATGCCTGGATTGTCGAGCACTCCAAACCTGTATCAACTTGTCCCAGATCACAGTCAGCCCACACGGCTCTCCCTATCACTGTCTCTAACTGAGCTGCCACCTGCACACTCCCACAGGAGGAACTCATGTCAGGCACATGTGCAAAATAATGCAGAAGATTACACTCAAGAATTCATGGGGGAGGGGGGATACAAGTTGAAATTGTTTGTATGAACTCTTGCTAGTTTGGTTGTGGGAGGTGTGGGGGAGCTAAGAAAAGCATTCAGTTTGCAGTTTCATATGACAATCCAGCTTTTTAATGGCACAATTATGCTTGTTGTATAACTTATAAGGAGCACATGGCATTGCAAAAAGTTATTGTCTATTGTTATTGTTGTATGTCTTAATGGTTTACATAATAAGAGTGCACAAATGCTGAAGGAACAGAATAAGTGAATACATTTGTTCTGCCCTGAACAAGAGTATATACATAAAACACTATTGAAAGTTTCTGCACAAAACAACTGACGAAAATACATATCAACAGATATTTTTTTGTATAATATATCCTTTCCTGAATTACAGCATTCCGTACACTATTGTTACAGGTCTTACAACAGGAATATGAACTTTTTAAAAATCTTAAGACAGCTGCAACTTCCGATGGTACCAGTCCAATGACACAGCTGACAGAAGGCATGAAGCAGTTAGCACTACGCACACCTGAACCAGCAGGTGCCCAGGCAGCAGTAGACACCACTGCTGGACCGCAGTCTCCACTTACAGAAGGCAGTGGGGATGCTGCATCTTCCAGTGGAACTGCTGGGTCGCCCAAGGAGAGCGACTCCTCAAAATCATCGGAAAAAGAAGTCGGAGTGAAGAACGATAGAAAAAAGAAAGATCCTGCTGGAAAGGGGGCAAAAACACCAGCTAAGGGCGCGGCAGCAAAGGGTGCAGCAGCGAGGACACCCACCAGAACCCCAGATAAGGCCGGGAGATTGAAGCCTGGGGAACAAACAACACCTAAAGGTTAGCAATGAAAGCTTATGTACATACATTCGTAATGAACATACATTTGTATGTTTTCATATTAATGTGTCAATACCAGGGCTTTAGCCAGCTCGAATTTTTTTTCCGTCAGCCAATTACAATTGTCGCGAAAACCGCGAAAATTGATTAGAAGGACTGAACTGAGACCTTGAAAAACGGGTTTTAATGAGATTATCGTATGCGAAAGCGCGCCGACACACATTGTCAACAATCATAACAATAGCAAAACAAACAGTGTGTGGCTTTTACGGCCGTGGACGGCGTCCCCAAGCCGCCTGTAGCTTCCACCAAGGATTTTTGTCCGTCAAGGTTGACGGATTGGTTTTAAAATTTTTCCGTCAGACGCAGCAAATTTCCGTCAATTGACGGAAAAACGGACGCTGGCTAAACCCCTGGTCAATACTATCTCGTAAGCTACTTTTTTTCTTATTTTATTTTGAAACAAAGTCCTTGGGACTACAATCCTTTTTTGTAACTGAGATAATCCCCATAGGGATGTATGCAGTCCTGAAAGTTGTTGACATTGTCTTGTTACTGTTGGGATTCAGGTTTTCATTAACTGAAATTCTTTGCCTTTTTAGGAAGACAACCTCCTAAAGCGGGGTCTGCTAAGACACCAAAGGCAGCTGAGAAACCAGGTATCGACCCCACCACTGTTCCTGAACAATTCCTGCAGAAAACTGCCAAGGTGAGCGTACATGATACTAATTGAGTGACTGAGTGTATAAAATCATAGCAGGAGATGAGATGATAAAAAAGGATGTTTGCATTGTAGGTAGAACTTGAAAAATATAATACTTGACATGTAATTTTACTACATTTGAATATTATCAAAAAGTTAAAAATTTGATGGTCACTTAGCAGAGGTGTAGTCTAGGGCAAAGTTTTGGACTAGTACCAAGGTTGGCATTGTTAGCTTGGTCCCAGATTGTGGATGACAGAACAAGTGGGGGGTGTAGTGAATGTGTCAGTATAATTTATTTAGGGAACTAAGGCCTAGGGAAAAAATGTTGTGTTTCCTGTTTCCCGACCACATACAAAAGGTAGTTTACAGTTAGAACTCTTATTCAGCCTGCTTCCTGTTCAAGTAAAAAAAAAATACCTGTTTGTCCTATCTAATGAAAATTCAGTGTATCCAAGGATTTGAAACCACTATACACAAAATCAAAGTTTGACATTGTTAACTTGTATTGTATTGAAATAGGAAATACAACATTTTCCCCCTTGGCCTAAGTGATGATCAGTGTGTGGCTCCACTTATTTCTGGCCTCAGTCAGATTTATTCTTTTGAAACATACAATTTGGAAATACATGATTGTATTCCTTCTTCTTCTTCTTCTTGATACTGCTCTGAAACCTCTGTTGAGGTATCACTGAGGGGGAAATATAACTGTCATTTAGATTGATTAAATTTCTTTTTTTTTAATCAGTCTTGTATGTCGTCTAGGGATAGACTTTGTAACTCCTGCTGTCTGCATTTATATTTTAAGCTATTATTTTTCTATGCCTATTATGACTGTCTGTATAATCCAAACTTTGTGAATGTTAATGAAAGAATGGATCTTGTATATTTCACAATCCTTGGTTGTGTTGTTTTAACGATTAATTGTCCCTTCTATTCCCCTACAGGTAGTTTACATCTATGAGAAGAAACATTCCAGAGCCTGTACGGGCCACCTCAAGAAGCTGGATGACAAGGTGAGGACTCAAAGTTTTCTGGCTTCGATGTTTGAAAATGACAAAGCTATCAGTAAGTATAATGTAAGAATCCAGAAGCAAATGTAGTACAGTAGACTCCAGCTATTTGCACGACAGCTCCATGTAATCGCATATGTTGGGGAGAGTTCTGAAAACCCATATCATTTCCCAGTCACTCCATTATAGATTATGTGGCTTAAGTCAATCTGGTATAAATCTGATATTTGCATAAAATAGTGTCACAGTACATGTCATACTGACCTGTAAGTATATGATAAAAAGGAAAAATGAGCTGAGGGTATGTGTAATGGCATCAAATTGCTAAAATGATATACCATACATTGCTATTCAGATATAACAGAAGAACACCACATGATCCTGAAGTGTTTTTTGTTTGTGACAGGACAGGGAGAAGGTTCTGTTTTCCCCCATCGACCATCGCCTGCCCAGGCTAAAGGTCCCGCTGGAGGACTGTCCCGCAGGGTTCAAGGAACGACCAGAAGATCACGCCAAATTCCTCTTCATCGCCAGAATAACGGACTGGAAGGAGGACTCTGGGTTTGCTGAAGCGTAGGTGTCCCTTCTCTTTTCTTATAAAATGCAGAAGAGTGCTTTAAAACCTTTACCATTTTGCATGATACAGATCTTGGTTAATATCACTTAAGTCTACTAAGCCTCCTATTACTTCTGGATGATACTGGTTCAAGAAATCATGGACCTTTTTGTTATTTAACCTCATGAAATAATAGATTTTTGTATGCTATCTCCATCCCTGCAGATGCTGTATATACACGAGTTCATTGTGCATCACACTCAATATATAATGCCAATAGTTACATCTGACATACGCCCAATAAAACAGTTACTGAAGCAACTGGATATGACTTTTGAAACCGTCAGACATTTCAGACACCATCCAATGTCTTTCGTCAGTGACACAGTGTCACTGACGAAAGACACCAGATGGTGTTTGAAAAGTCTGACCGTTTCCAAAATCATATCCAGTTGCTTCAGTAACTGGTTTTTGGCATATCTTATTACCTGGATGTCTAACCTTCATCGACATACATGTACATCTGACATATATTATACAATGTATATCTCCAGCCGAATGGCACAATCAATGATGTAACATGTCACTGTATGTGTTTGATATAAAAGAGATTTGTGAATTGTTTTTCTGACCCTTGCCTTTATACTAATACACAGGAGGTTAGCAAAGAGCCTGGGAGAGGCTGGACAGATTGAGCCTGAGACAGAAGGCTTACTGGTGGAGAATGGGGTGGACTTTTCCGAGTTCAGCGAAGTGGTACGTTCTCTACTTCCTTTTGGTTACACGGTTTATGTACCTTACCTTCAATGGAAAGCTTAATATGTCAATTGTTAGTGTATTGATTCATAAACAGTTGTGTTTCTAATGTAATAAGTAACTGAGAAAAGCACCTGTGCTAGTTCATGAGTCATTGGAGAATGTACTATACTGTAATAAGAGCTTTTGATTCCTTTTGTTATAGGTTCTACAGTGCCTGCCACAAGATTTACCATGGTCCATTCCAGCTGTAAGTTATTACACTTACTTTTTTTCTATGTTTAATATATTTGGTATCAATTTTGTACTTTTAAGTGTGGAACTTAAGATTGATACCTAAAATTTATGCATTGTAAAACTTAACGTATGAGCCTTTGTTTCTGTTAAAACTTACTCAAATTTTGTCTGCTGTTCTGTTTTTATCTGCTAGGAGGAGTTTGAGAACAGGAGGGACCTCAGACTGGATTGTATCTTCACCATTGACCCAGCCACAGCGAGGGACCTGGACGATGCTGTGTCCTGTAACAAACTTGATGACGGTTGGTTACCCAAAAAAACTTACAGTTCTATAGTATATATACTAGTACTTGGAGGGGATGAAATATCATATTAGACATAAATATTTACTTTCAACTCTGAGATTAATATCCTTCAATTACTGCAGTACACATTATATCTAAGGTACAATATTGTTGACATGCTGTAAAAGATTTGCCATAACAGTAACAGTACCGCGTGTCTGTTGTATGTGTGTAATTACCATCCAAACTTTATTTTCCCCATGCATTGTCAGGGCTCGAAATACCACCTGCATATGCAGGTTAGTGCAGGTAAAATTGGAGCTGTGCAGGTATTTCTGGTGTCAACCTGCACCTAACCTGCACTGGTCCATTTACTGGGTTTTATACATAAATGTCCTATGATGAAGGTGTATGTGGATTGTTATTAGTGGCACAAACTGTTACAACCTATAAAGTATATAGAAGAAAAAACAGAAATGGTTCCTGAACAATTTTTGTTTGATCCAGAGTTCTAAATTCAAAGTGGTGCAGGTAAAGATTATCTGGTGTAGGTAATTTTCAATGTTACTTGCACCTGTGCAGGTATGCAGAAAAAAGTATTTCAAGTCCTGATTGTGTATATGTTGAAGAATTTCACCTGTAAATCTCCTTAAAATTAATGTTTTCAAAGCTACATTTCAGATATTTGTAATGGCTAAGTAGTATCTGTTAAAGTACAGTGAGGCTACATTCTACCAAGCATAAATGCTATTTTCTTGTGTTTGGCAGGTACCTATGAGGTGGGTGTTCACATAGCAGATGTGTCTCCTTAAAACTAATGTTTTCAAAGCTACATTTCAGACATTTGTAATGGCCAAGTAGTATCTGTTAAAGTACAGCGAGGCTACATTCCACCAAGCATAAACTATTTTCTTGTGTTTGGCAGGTACCTATGAGGTGGGTGTTCACATAGCAGATGTGAGTTACTTCATCCAGGAGAACACAGCCCTGGACCTGACAGCAGCCTGTAGAGCTACAAGTGTCTACCTGGTACAGAAGGTGGGTCATACAATATATCTGCCTTGGGACAAACAATCATGTCAATCATATACATATCATCATTCAACTTCAATTGAGATGCAACATTTTCAGGTGTTGTGTACAACAGGAAAGAAATTATAAAAGGGTATCAAAGTTTGGAATCAAATCACATCTTGTCCGACTCAAATCACTTCCACATTAATAGTAAATTGAGTCCAGAAATGCTGTCACAGGTGAACTGCAATGCATGTGCCTTATTAGAATTTGTCAGACTATTAATTTAATCATTTCATTTGCAATAAAAAGTACCAGACCAAGTTAAGAATTGTACAGATTGATGTTTAACATATGAGATTCTGTGTTTGTGTCTGCAGGTGATTCCCATGCTGCCCCGCCTACTGTGTGAACAACTATGCAGCTTGAACCCTGCTGAGGTACAGTCATTTTATATTTCAGTAGATGAAAATGTTTCTTCAAATGTAGGGTGATCTACATTTCCTTGCATGTATGTTTTTGTAATTACTCTTCCTTTTCCTGAAAACACCATTGTTATATTGCAGTAGAATCTACTTTGTGTGATCATGAGGTCTTGTGTGGCACAGCGACTTGAGCATTCGACTCGGAACCAATAGGCCCAGGGTTTGATGTACGCCCTACACTTAAAATGTGCATGCACCATGACGATGGAGTGATGCCCACAGAGCCTCTTTGGCTTATCTGTCAAAAAGGCGTGCCAAAAATACACGGATATGGTGCTCCAGCTGCAGTGTGCCAACATCTGCACATTTGCCACCAAGAGCGCATAAATTTTCTTTAAATTTTTTTGTGTGCCTACTTTGACAGTAAGTTAATCTGACCTGCTGTTCACCCCAGGAGCGTTTGGCCTTCTCTGTGATCTGGAAGCTGACAGAGACCGGAGACGTGCTGGATGAGTGGTTTGGCCGCACCATCATCCGATCCTGCGTGAAGCTGAGCTACGACCACGCCCAGAGCATCATCGATAACCCTGACCAGCTCCCCACCCAGGAGCAGCTCCCCACCATCTCTGATGGGCACTCTATACAGGATGTGGCAGAGAGGGTTCTCAACTTGTACAAGGTATGTCTTATCTTCTATCATTGGGAACAAAGCAAATTCATGGGCTGTTTTTGTCTTTTTACAATAAAAGCTATGTGCTATTCCTTAATAACATATTGCAAACACAGGCACTTTTATCAGATACAAGAAAACCTGTTTTGGAAGGCAAGGCCAGATGTATGTTTTATAAGTTCAGATGAAGCAGAACTGTCATTATGTCTTTTGCAGATCTCTCAGAACTTGAGAAAGAAGAGATTTGACGGAGGAGCTCTGAGGTTGGACCAGGTAGGAAACATGTTTTTTTTCAGCCTGTTTTGTGTGACATACAGGTAGGGTAAGGTACATTGTAGGTACATGTATATTATTTTATTTGCATAGCTACTATATAATTTTATTACACGATTTTACCAATGTGAAGGTCTGCTTAACTCAGTCATGAAGTTTATTCAGTTAGACTTGTCACTTTCATCCAAGTACCAAACAAGTGCAAGAGATTGTCAAGATCCTCAAAGCTATCTAATCTTTTTTTTCTTTCTCTGCAGCCCAAATTGGCATTCTCCCTGGACCCTGAGTCAGGACTGCCCAACGGCTGCTCTGTGTACCAGATCAGAGACAGCAACAGGTTGGTGAAATGGAACTGGGTTTTTACATCTGGGCTTTGTTTGTACACTGGCATAGGATAGACAGGAAGTTTCTTCAAGGGGTATCCACATGTAATTAGAATAAAAGCGCAGTTATGATCATTTCATCCCAAAAGTAAAGAAAATGTACTAGTGTTAAACTTAGCTTTAGCTCTGCGCTTTTCTACAAATTCAGTGCCCCTCTACACCAGATGAGCAACCAAACTTAGATTTGTGTGACCCTTAATTTTGTAATTGGAATAGTGTATGCTTCACAATTTAAAGCACAACAAAACACTTAAATTGTAAAAACTTATGTTCTTTATCTATAAAATTTTTTCAGCAACAGGTTGAATATTTGGTTGCTTGTCATAGACTCTATTTGAAAGGGGTTGTAATCAATATCCTTGCTAATTTTGATTCCCAACAGGCTGATAGAAGAGTTCATGCTGCTGGCCAACATGGCGGTGGCTCACAAGATCCACGAATCATTCCCGGAGCGAGCTGTCCTGCGGCGCCACCCCCCTCCCCAGCCCAAGATGGTGGAGGACCTGGTAAAGACCTGTGGAACAATGGGGATTAACCTGGACATCAGCAGCTCTGGGGCTCTACATGTAAGTGAGCTGCAGGTTCTCACATGTGACAAGTGTATACTGTTTGCCTATGTTGGTGCATACATATTGTCACTGACAAAATAGAGTGAGCACTATCTGAAAGTCCTGACTGTTACAAAACTTATACATACATGTAAAAGTAACTTTTGTATTGTGTATCCTACTGGTATTTTAAAATTACGTGAATGTCAAACCTTTATTGATGTAGATCACCAAGAAAAGGAACTGCACCCCAAAGAGTTTGTAATACATTTTAAGATCTGATGCCAATGTTATTCACCAGTTTGGAAAGATGATACAATGACGTCTTACTCTGGTTTTCAGCAATCCATTGCCCGTTACATTGGGGATGATGTGGAGACACAGGCCACTTTCTACATCCTGACTGCCATGGCATCTAAACCTATGCAGGTAAGCCTATGGTATAGACTTGCTACTTGGAAAATAATTCTACAAATTTTAAGAGCTGTTGCTAGGGCAGTTAATCTGATGGTTTGATGCTGTTTGTATATTAATAATGTCATTATATTTAGTACTGTACAAATGTACTGTACATGTAGTTTAAACTTCTGTTGCACTTATGTATCCATGCACTTTAAGCTTGTTCACCATCATTGATTGTTGTTCACATTTAACTACACAAATGGCAAAAAATTGCAACAAACTTTGACTATTCTAAGGTTTTATAATGTTTTTTTTTTGTTCTTTTTTCGCAGCTTGCAAAGTACTTCTGCAGCGGCTGCCTACCAGAAGAAGGGATGTACCATCACTACGCCCTGAACGTGCCTCTGTACACACACTTCACCTCACCCATCAGGAGATACGCTGATGTCCTGGTGCACAGGCTGCTGGGGGCATGTCTGGGTAAGTACAGGAGAACTGTGAATAACATACAGTATACCAGAAGTCTGTTTGCTTGTCTGTTTTGCATAACCTTTGGTCACATTTTAAACAAGGGCTATTGGAGCGAAAAAAATTATATAAAGGCATCAAAATACACAAAATGTCAAAATAAGATCCAAGGGCATAATTTGTGTATTTTCTAGGTATACAATTTGATTTTTTGTTTCTTAAAACATCCCGGCCGGGCCCCGCTTTGGAAATGTGACCCAGGCCTAAGCCACCCTACATATATGGCCTCTTTTGGTCAATATGGTAAAATCCTAATTGATATCAGCCCTTTGACTATGACTGAACAATCCTATACGAGAATGGCAGTCTCTGCCACATAGGGCACATCTGTAAGCTGACTCAGGTCTTTGCAAAGTTCTTTTCTTATGATCTGCTTAGGCATAACATAACTGTCTTGTGCAGTAAGTAGGAGCAGTCATCACTAGACAGACTGGACTTTAAGGTTTCATCCACTCACACCCTTCACGACTCCTTCTGTTGTCAATGAGTGTGGTTGGTTCTTTAGTATACTTTAGTATACAACCCTAAGCACAAAAACACCTTGCCACCAGTCCTTAAAGTTTCGGAAATTTAGTTATGGTCATGATTACATGATGGTCTGTGTGACAATCCCAGGTTGTGGTCCTGCTGTGGAGAAGTCTGCTGAGGAGCTACAGGGTATGACAGACCACTGTAATGACAGGAAGGACGCATCCAAGAGGGTGCAGGAGGCCAGTGCCGACATGTTCTTTGCCTCTTTTGTCAAGGTCAGTGTCAACACTAAGTCCTTGTGAAATGTTGTATGGTGTTGAAGTTTTCTGTGATGTTTGTCACAAAACCATCACCGAATTGAAATTGTCAGGCAACAGAGGTGGTGGGAGACCAAGGAAATCCTGAATGGAATGTACTAGTAGGGACAACAAGGTGTACGGTCTATGTAGGGTAAGCCTGCTGGACGGAGCTGCATGGAAGTGCGGTGTAAAGACTATCCAATTGCTGCCTACCCCTGTGTCAGGGACCCCAGTAGCCGTATAATCAAATACTGGATACAACTGCCATCCATCTCTCTTTAGTCCTGACATCTTGTGCCCTGATGTTTACAGGAGTGTGGTCCTCTGGAGGAGGACGGCATGGTGATGGGAGTACTGGACCAGGCTGTGGACGTACTGGTGTGGAGACTGGGGGTCGTCAAAAGGGCATACTGCAATGTGAGTATTGAATTTCTACTTCACTGTTGAAACAAACACAAATATTTCTTCTACAAATATATGTATAATGACTGGAAAATGTCAGCATGTAATGTTTGCAGCATGATGTAAAAGTCTTTGACTGTCAGTTTTATGTGATTGGTTGATTGTGTTCACCTTTGACCCACAGGCCATCCCCTTGAAGAGCTATGACTTTGAGAAGGTCAATGGCCGTCCCCAGTTGACCTTGAACTGGGCAGAAGATCCAGAACACCCTGAGCCGGCCACGCAGGTCCTGACGTACTTCAGCAGAGTACAGGTCACACTCCGGGCAAACGACCAACCGCTCAAGTACAGCGTGAGTACCAATATTGTGCTGTTCTTGCACATTCAGGGTTGGATTTCATTAGCCCTATTGTACAGGGCAAGTGAACTTGTCCAAGTGCATGACCTACCCCACTTGCCCGATCGGACAAGTAAGATTTTGATATACTGGTTACTTTTTACAGTCATGACATCAAGCAATGGTCAATATGGAAAAATAGAGGCACATAGAAGTGACATTTGAATTTCGGGCAAGTGAAAAATTGGTCCAGGTAAGTAAAATTTTTCATGTGTTTGCCCAATAGGACAAGTGGATTTTAGAAAACTTGTCCGACATTATTTTTATTGAACCTTCGATTTCCTTTTTCACAAAATGTAACACTGTTGTTGTTGCTTTTCCACACAGGCTTTGCTCAAGAGGCCTTAGACAACCAGGCCAGAAAAAGAACATCATGGAAAATGTGAACAGGCAGTCCGCCATCTTGACAGAAAAAAATGCCACATTTTCCAAGCGATGGAATGTGGCACGCTCCGTGTTTTTTACAGATGGAAAGAAAAAACAGAAAACTAGAAAAAAATAGCAGCAAAAGTATTGTATTGTTAAAAATTAACAAACATAGAGTAAAGTTTTTCCTACTAGAAATTTGTTTGCTATTTGAAGAAGTACCAATTTGCTACAATGATATATAAATGTGTATTGACTTTTCTCAAAGAGACTTGAATATTTGCAACTTTCCCTAGGAATGATAATTTAAGTGGCAGTGTAAGCAGAAGTGACTGATTATCTAAGTACAATGTAGCAAGAATTTGTCTTTGACAACTAAAACTATAGAGAAATAAGAAGAACTCTGGAGCAAATGAGGACTGTAGTGAAGTAGAAAAAGGTTTGACAATGCTATCTAATGGTACTTACAATTATACAATTTGGCCAAATATTTGTGGCACCGAGGCACTGTATCTGTATTAACTGGTTTGTTTTTTTGTTATCGCATAGTATTTCAGAGAAATTGTGTATTTCAAGAATATTATGTCTTGATTAAGGCTAAGAAGAATTAAGGCAGCTGCACTAACACCTAACAACACACCTACTGTTTCAAAGAATTGTAGGCCATATGTTATGGACTTAGTGGTATGGAATATAACCTGTTTCAAGTGTGCTATATGCTTCGCTTGTTTTGTGGTGCTATGTAGAGTCCAACTAACACTAGCAATTTTGAATGGTTGAATTACATGCATGTTGCACTGATTTAATAACAATTTAGTACATAGGTTTAATCATTTGTGCATCATACATTCACATTATTGCTTGAAAGCTTGTGTGGTTGTGATTTGGGAATTATTTTGTGCCTAGACACTTGCTGCAATTTGCTTCAAATGATTTTGCTGTCATTTACCATTTTGTCTATTGATGAGCCTTCCCATGCCTTCATGTTGTGGTTGTTTGTGAAAAGCATTTCTAAATTTACTCTCCATTACCAAAGCTTTGGAATGGAATTAATTGAGTCTTTGAGATGAAACATCTATTGAAATGACAAATTTTGAACTCAAGCTGTTCTTTCATTGTTGTGCCTGATGGACTTTTCCTTAAGGAAATACACCTTCTTGGCATGGATATGTAAATGTAGGTTCCTTTGCCTACTGTGACAATATTTGTGTAGAAGATGACACAAGACCATGTTAGTGTTTTCACTTTGATGTTGCCATAGCATGCTTTCATTTGTTGCAAAAAGACACTTTTTGGTAAAAGTTTCAATTTTGAATGTGTGCTTATCAAATTAACCTAGCCTTTTCTCTGAATAGCTGTGCTAAAGCATTAATATGCATGTATGCTGCATTTTGAAGATGTTTGATTATTTTTCAATCACAACTTTTGAGTGGACTGTTGTTGTCAAAAATAAAATTTTGAGTTCTTTTGTGTTTGGATAGCTAAAATCACCATAAACAAAATGTTTTTGAAACCATGCCTAATAGATACTCATGACTTTTATAATACCAGTATCTATAATATTTGAATGTTGTCCAGCATACATGTAGTGACTTATATTTGCTAACTTACCAACTGCCTTGGTCGTACCTCTGCTGCTCACTTCTGATATATCAATGTGCCAAGTGTGGAAGCTTTTGGAAGCTAAATTTGTGGAATTTTGAACAGCAAAAAATTGTAGCTGTCCTTAACACGATTGGGTGAATTTGAATGTGTACTTTGGAGGGACAGACATGAAAATGGAAATAAAAGTTGCAGATGTGCTAACTAGGATCTCATGTCCCGTGTTTGTTTTCTCATGATGTTAGTGTAGGATACAATATTGTATATGCTGTATTTGCAACAGGGTCAATTGGTATACATACCATGCAAGCCTCATTTATTTTCATAACATTAACTTCAAATTTGAATTTGTACCCAGTAGATATGGTCTCTCAGTAAAAAAATAAGCTCAGTACTAGTTATGAGATGTTTACAAAATACGAAATTACAGAGCAAAATGGACAAGGCAAACACCAAGGGCTTTGAAGTAATACTGTATTAAACTAAAAAATAATAATAAAGAACCGCACAACTAGATTATCACAACAATACCTCTATTCTGGCAGTGAAACAGTACAGGTGATTATTAGAAATTCCTTAGGCCTAACACAGCATTTCTTATCCCAGGCCTTACCATCCATTTATATTTCCAAGAAGTTAATGCAGCTTCCTTTATGATCTTATCAAAGGTCTGAAAATATTAATTTTCCATGCAAGGAATAAGAACACAAAGCAAAGTCCCTGCTAATTTGCATTAGTTTGATCTGACTTTTTTTAACCAGAAGAAGCAAAAGATACATGCTTATATGCTTGAAAACTTGCATTTCATTTTGCCAAGTGTAACAACTGTTTCATGAAATGGCCTCTTGTCAATAACTTAATATCAAACAAACATGACAACTCAAGCATCTCTTATCAGGATATACATCTTACAGAAACATATGAATACTAATATGGCATCATATCATATGTATTTTCTTTTGTACGTCACTGCCAAACTTCTGATAGATAACGACTAAAAGAACATGCTCCGTGATAAAGTAGGTTAAACCATCATCAACTTTTGCGTATGCTTCATTTTGAGCTCACATCTTTCTAACTCTTTGGGCCAACTCTTTCTGTCCACTCCTTCTCAGGGCTCTCTCTATCCCCTTCAGATCGGCCTTCTTGCCGTTGACCTTCACCCATTCATTCAGCACTTCTGTCACCCTTTCGCGGCGACTGGAGTTCGAGGCTTTGATGTTCTTAATGACTCTCCTTGGTACCGTCTTACCGGGCAGTTTCTTGGCGAATTTCTGCCAGCGGACGGACAGATTCTTGGCGACGTAATCGACTGCTTTGCGAAGACTATCGTCTGAAAGGAAATATTTCAAACAGTGATTATAATGTTTTTGAATTGTTCTTTTCTTATCCCACTATGAGTTTGTTTTATTGAGACCCCCATTAGCTTTACTCGAGTACAACACTATTCATACATTCAAACATAAACAAAAGTGGACAACTTAAAAGTATGCTGTACGATTTATGTTGCCATTTCTATTAGTGGTTGAGTCGAATAAATGTACACAATTTGTAAACGGACAAGTGGGATCTACCTTCGATGGTTTGCGTAGTTGAATTGTTGTTGGGATGGTCCGTTTCCACAGAATCTGAATCCCCACATATTGCGTCACGGTGACGACTCCCGTGTTGTTTGAAGGCCAGGCCAAGAGCAGAGCAGTTCCTATGCGGGCGACAGGGGGCGGTGTTGGACGTTGCATCAGAGAAAGTTCCTTGTCTGCACTTTCGACAAACCACATCAGAATGCGGGGTGCCTGGAGGGGAAAAGCAATTCACGATCACGAATCAATTTCAATTGTCATATCATTTCAAAGTTCCTGTCGACATTGAGTAATCACTCACATGAAATCAATCTCAAGTTCAATCTCCCAATAACCTCTTTGGTTCAAGTAAACATAGCGCGATTCCCACCTTTTCTGACGACCCCATATCCACGTCGACATTGTCGATGAGCCCGGCAAATTTCAAGATCCAAGAAATAGCCGGTCATGCACTCACACCTGGAAGAAAGAGAAAGGTCTTTATTGGAGTCAGAAAACTTTGTCACGGATACTTGAAAGGGGCTTCAACGGGTTTTCACGCACAATACTTGATACATTGAAGCAGCTATTCTTATCAATTACCTCCTTAATTTTCCTGAAAAGTCGTGTAGATTTTGTCCAAGGCTTGCGTGATGTGGGGATGCCATAACTGTGATATACTGAAATGTAACGGCGGCTGATTCTTAGTTGTGGCTTTGGTGTTCAGTTTCAACATTCTACTTCATTCTATAGTGCACTGCAGGTTTAGCTCTTCAGTGAGCTAAAACTGAATCGAGATCACTTTCCTTTCCTTTTACTTTTTATAAAAGGCCCTATGCCCTTATCTTTGCCGGTTGCAAGACGGGATTTGTACCACCTGTTACAGCAACAGGTGGTAATACACATTACGTATGGCACTGCGACAGCAATGCTGTCGATATCAGAACCTAGCTTCGTTACTAGAAATCAAATTCTGGAACTAAAGAGGAAGGTACTCGAAATATGTCAACACATAATCCGATTTCCTTTCTCAATGCGGAACATGTTTGTGGATTCGTCGCCGGTTTTAGAAGAGAAGAGGATGTTTGTTTTGGCGGGTAGTAAGTTACTGGATGTAACGTTACATTTATTAAAGACAGTACTAGCGGTCCGTTTTATAATGCTAGCCTGAGCCACAGTATATGATGATATCCAGCACGGATACATACACAACTAACGTTTAGATCTTTGTAGGCCTGGTTCTTTGTTCCTTAGATCTAAATTAGTGACGAAACCCTTTGACACACCTGTATACACACTGAACCCTGGTTGCTGCAAACTAACGCATCGTGAAGGTCTTTGATTGCTCCCGACACGGAAGAATACGGTGCATTGTGGACACGAGTCTAGCTGCATGATTAGGTTCTGTAAACGAGATAGTTTGTGGTGTGTTTTTACACCCGCATCTCTTTGAAGTTTACTTGAATGTATCGATGATTCACTTCTCTGGAACTTCTGACCACCCACATCTCCGCCCCCACACTTTTCCACTGTAAACTAAAATGGCTACATTTTTTTTATAATTCCGAAGTTTTTACCACTTTCACCGGAGAAAAGTGTTGCAATACCTTCTGTTGTGCTTCGTGGTGCATTCTGTCAACATTTTCTGGTTGGGTTTGGCACAAAACTCGTTGCAGTAACGACATTCGGGCTCCCAGTTGTAGTACTCGGTGAAGTGGTTGTCGGGACAGACCTTCATTGAAAAACACACGAGTCAAGAAAACGTTCACAGTGTTGAAATCGATGTTTGAATCAGCATATCGCACAGCTGCTAACAACATGAAAAGGCCGCCGAATAGACTGTTGTTACATGTGTGTAACCTTAGGGTCATCTACTGGCTGTGCTAAATTACGGTACATTGTGCCGAACATGTGCAAAACCTGCTACACCAAGGACACATCAGTCGGTACCTGGCATACAGTGGGACTATCGGCGGTACAGTAGTCCTTCAAATGTGTTCCAGGTGGACACTGGTCACACAGGAGCCGCTGTCCGGTGGTCGGATCTTTGTGGTTGAACTTGGGAGAACTTGAGGTAACGTTCCGTGCTGGCTCACCAGCGACAAAACTCGTCAACAACACCTAATGGTACAAAGATTAAAGTCAACGTTCATGTTACATGGTAGCCGAGGTACAGGTCCATACATGTAACCCTACCCTGTACCTGCTTTCTCCCTTTGACTACCTTTCATGCTACAAGGACGCTCTAACCTTTTGTCTAAAGATAATATATTCAGGAACTTGTTGGGTGTGTCCCTATTTTATCTATTCTTGATACATAATTGCTTGGTTGTACTACGTATTTCCAACGTCAATGGGGTCGTCAATATGTCAGGGCTGAGGAAACCCCGGAATTATCCATATTTCCTAGCTAGAGAAATGTCAGAGATGACGCAGCTGAATTAAAGATCCTTCGTACGGTGCCATTTAAAAGGCTTCAAACTGGAAATCCCCTGACACGTAACAGGTAATGTGGGGATCTTGTTTTTCTTGAGGCAGAAAACCCTTAAGAACTTTACATTGAAGGTTTATATGTAACACTTGGAACAGTCATACTCATTATAAAAAGACCTTACCGTTATGAGAATGATGACGACGGCACTGCGAAGTAAAGCTGCCATTTTCAGGAACTCTGAACAACATCTGGCTAAAGTTACGTCGTCAGTGACGTTTATAGAGGCGTGTCACACAAAGGGTGACTCACGGGGGATTCCCCAGCTTTTAATCACGTGCCGATCTCGTGATCTCGATCAGAAGATCGTTTATCAACGTATAAATCCCTGTTGCGCAAATATTAGGTACATTTAAGTCGTACATGAGACAAGAAAACTTCTATTTAGTCATTGAATCCAGGAGGAAAACATGGCCATGATATGGGGCGTTGACGTCTGGCACAGGTCCAAAGTGCGAGATAACACAAAGTGCGAATGTACGCAAACTTTGAGTTTCATCATAAATTGCAAAATGTGTCAACAAAGTGATAGTTTCTTTAGAGCTAATGCCCCGATACTATACACTTGTCGCGCAAAGTCGAACATACACGACATCATGCATGTGTTCTACTAGCACGGTGTGCCGAGACTCTGCCGACGGAGAACGTGGTTTTGCATTCCGATGCGTTCAGTTCACCTGCCGTCTGACTCACCTGTTGACGCGCCTTTCAACCTTTCTGACGTCATCGCATTCCGTCAAAGGGATCGACCCATGGCCATTCTGAACTTGTAGCCAATGAGCACGTACAAGCAGTGTATGTCTACACAGAGGAAGCCATAAGATCTTACATGACGAGTGTGGATTTCCAAGATGTGGCTGCATGCCGGTACCCTTGTGTGTGTTACGGTAAGACCATGTTTTACGCCCGTGTTTGTTTATCCTTACGTGTCGAAGTCCTACCTGTGCTCTAGCTAAGGGGGGGGGGGGGGGCCAATGATGAATTTTACCCAAAATATGCAACGTGATATGTGAAATATGCATTTGTAATAACTTCTATTCTGGTACGTTGTTGTTATCGTTAATTACAACTCACTCTAGACTTTCAAATATGGCCGCGAACTTTATAACTCTCTTAAGTTTTTAGCCCGTTTCCAATCACTGTCATTGAGTATATTAGCAATGTTATTTACTCATCTCTTTATTTTCTTTCAGACTTCTTTATTTGTATGTGGGGTACTTGCTTCAGATCCCCCGCCCACCAAATGGCAGCACGATGACCCTATCTCCGGTAAAACTTTATATTGTGACTGGTGTAAGCCGGGAGAGTACATGAACCGACCCTGTACGGAACATACTCCCACAGAGTGCCTACCCTGTCCATGGGACCATTATACAGAATACCACAACCAGGAGATAGAATGTCTCCTCTGTCAGCAGTGTAACCTGCAGGACCATGAACATGAACACGAAGCCCTGCCGTGTACAGCCGAGCAAAACCGCCAGTGTGAATGTGATGACGGGTACTACCTACGGTTAGAGTTTTGCTTTCCTCACACCAAGTGTCAGAAAGGTGAAGGCGTCAGGGAAAAAGGTAAGATATGATTTATCTGATGTGTTATATATTCGTGTGTGTTAAATTTTTTGTATGCGGGATGACGAAGGTCAATGTCGGTTTTAGGCCCCCTAATATATGCCCTTGGTACTGCAGCAGAACTAGCAAAATTAGTCTATTGCATCTTTTGTCCTGGACATGCATCTTAGCCTTGCCATGGGATTCAACATTTTCCTTACCTGATCTCTCCCGTGACCCTGAGTAATTCTGCTGACACATACATTACGTACATCACCACTTCCCTTTCCCTCCTGGTCGTAGGTACTCCTTGGAAGAACACTCGGTGCATGCGCTGTAGACCGGGAACGTTTTCGGACGAGGAATCGAGCACGGCTGAGTGTAGAGCCCACACGAACTGTACCGCCAGGGGAGAATGTGTAGTCAGACAGGGCAACAGGAAGAGAGACAACATGTGTGGTACCTGTGCTGTCAATGGAACAGGTATGTTAACCTGCTGTTATTCACCATAGAGATGTTGTTGCTATTCATCCGACATTGGACTTGATAAAGTCATCGAGTTTTGAGTTTTGCTATAATGGACGGACAACCTTCAGCAAAGTCACATTCCGCATTTCAAGTATAATTTTAGTTCTTAACTGGAATCCAATCCCTACTATGATTTGAAGTAATAATGCGACTTTTTTTTTTATTATTCTTTATAAATATAGTGACGAACTCTTCCGTGAGCGAAGCAACAAACGCCCCTCCTACAGAAGATGGAAACACTACCGGCTATACAGGTAAGATCGACTTTAATAAGTTTATCCTAATATGTTTTTTGTAGAACAAAACATAATACAGAATGTTTTGCATGTGTATTTCATTATTCTAGACTACATTGTGCTGTTTAAACTTCAACTCAACAGGTGACCTAGGTTTTTTCTTAATATACTACATTGTATTTGAGGCACAAAAATTACAACTTTGCTTTTGCATGATCTGATCTGATCAGCAACATTATGAAAATGATATGTTATGTTGATTACTATTTTCGTCGGTTACAGACTCAAACAAGTCCGATGACAACACCAAGGCCCCCCACCCTGGCGGCTCGACATGGGGGCCTTACTGGCTCCCCTACCTGTTACTGGGGCTGGTCATATTCATCGCGGCGATCATCGTCTTTGCTGCGGTCATGTTGTGGAGGGACGATCCTACCGTACACCAGCACAGACGGTCTTTACCTCCCAGACTCAGTCTGACAGAAATCTTCGTAAAACGAGCCTCCCAGACCAGCATCGTGGGCACGCCGGTAGGAGTGAGTGAACACCAGCAACCTCTACTAGAAGGAGACTCCAATCAGACAAGGAGATCGAGTCAAGAGAAGGTGGCACGGTATTCGGGCCACACTACCGCCGCTAGGAGGTTCCAGAGAGGGTTTTCCATAGAAGAGGGAGAGAGGACCCCCTCTCTCAATTCAGATGAAGGTAAGTCTGTATTGCTTCGTGAAGGCAGGGTAGCGTGCTTCAATAGCTTCAAAAGGAGGACAGAGAATGTATCATTTGACTGTAAAATGTATTTGTATGCACTAGCCTTTACAAATTATCACTGATTGTTGAGACTGTGACATTGATTTTAAGATACTTATAGCTCCTATTCTGAACTGTTACAGAGGTGTCCCATATGAAGGTAGCCCTCTCTCACGCTGAGCACATAGCCGAGGACGTCGGTGCGGAGTGGCGAGCCTTGGGTAGGAAACTGGGCTTCACGGACGGGCAATGTGACTGCTTCCAGAACGACTATCAGGTGAGATCTCTGTCGTTTCTTCTCCTCATTTTTTTTGGTCTGTCTGTATGAACATTCCAAACTTGGAGTCAGTGTATCCACCTCATCTTAGTAACGTTGACATACGCTTGCAGTAACTAGTCTAAAAGCTAAGTCCAGATTTCGGGATATTGGGTTTAACTTCTTTTCTGAAGATAGTGGAAGACGAATGTGTGTGTTTTATGATGTTACAAATATACACTTACGGCAAAATTCTGCTCTGTCACATTTTTCCAGGGCTTGAAGGAAATTACGTATCAAATGTTGCGGAAGTGGGTCGAAATACAGAGAGAGGACGCCACTCTAGGGACGCTGGGTAACGCCCTTGTGGAAGTGAGAAAAGAAGACGTCAGGTCGAAACTGTTCACTTTCGAGCATGGGCGGCGGCAGATCAGAGAGGAGACGTCTTAGACTTAGACAGTCAAACAGTCTTCCCAACCAGCTGACTTAAACAATATCGTTGGATATTTTATTCATACTCACTTGCAGCCATGTATAGATGAGGCGTTGTTCTTTATCTGGATACTGTCCTTAAGAAAACAATTCACAATGTATCCCAAAAGTTGATTTTACGTTTTGACATCAGAAGCTCTTTTTCCCATGTACTTTTTTTCGAAAACAGACAGATTTTTACACACTACCTAGTGATAAGATGTTGCCATCGGTGTAACTGTGCTGTATATAAATGTATAGCAACCTTCGACGTGACCCTGCGATCGTGGAAGGGTTGCCAATATGCAAGAAGATTTTGCAGCATTTTAAAAAATAATAAGGCTGCTATTGGACAATGCTGCAATAACGTATGATATACATTGTAGTTGTATACATGATATGGGTGCATATCATGTTGATATCAGTAAGGGGAATATCACGTTAAAACTTGTTAACATGACAAAAATGTTTGTTAGTTTATTACAATGAATTGTACTTATACTTGTGGTATATGGTGATACCATCGAGGGATATGTTTTGTTATCCTTCAAGTTACTACTAGTAGTTAATGTAAAAAGAAATAATTTTACCGGTGGATTTCTTACAAATATTTGTATATATTTGTACATTTCATACTTTTACATGAATTCATTGCAAAATACAATGCATTTCAAACAGTATGTGTCAGTATGCTATGATGTTTGTTCAAGTAGAGCCTCAGCCAGCTCCGGTTTCCCCGCATTGTTCAAAGCGTCCATGAGTCTCCCTAATGTTACGTCCCCTCTCCTCTCCTCTATCCACGTGCGCAGCATCTGAAACACGGCTTCCCTCAGCTGTAGGGGGTAGTCATTCTGAAACCCGTCCAGCCGGCCGTCAGAGAAGCCCAGGTCCCGGCCCAGGTGCCTCCAGGTGCCGCCGATGTCGTCCACGATGAGTTCGACATCATTTAGGGTGCCGGGGCGGCGGCGTAGTTCTGGAAATTGGTAACACAACATTGGCATTAGTAATAGTGTGTTATAAATATGAATTTCTTACCTTTAATCACCGTGCAATTACAACGTTTTTAAGAGGACCGTTTAAGGTAGCTCAGGTGTTTAGATCTGCATTTTGTGATACACTATCGGTAGCAAACTCACCATCGTCGTTTTGTCGTGATTTTGTTCTCCTAAGTCTCGGCACAGTTGGAGTACCCAAACGGGTCATTGCTAACGGGTTTCTCCTAGTGGAAGTTGTCTGTCTTGCAGCAGCAGCAGCATGGGTGTGGTGGGTCTCGAAGCCTACTTGGTCAGGCTCGGTGGGGGGACTTTCCTTTCCTTTTGGTTTTCCTACATGTACAAACGATACTATGGGTGTCTTCCCTGCTAACGTTGTCTGTAGGGGCGGAAGTCCATGTGATGTATCAGACCGTCGTCTTCGTAATGTCTTTACGATGCAGCAAACGGCAACTGTAAAAACATCCAAGATTAAGTTCACATCAATCGATGTACTGTGTCATCAAAATTCCATTGTTTTCTTAAAAACAAAAAAATAAGAAAACAAGAACAAGAAGTTTTCTTGAAATCTTTCGTAACATGTCGTGTACTGTGTCATCAAAATTCCATTGTTTTCTTAAAAACAAAAAAATAAGAAAACAAGAACAAGAAGTTTTCTTGAAATCTTTCGTAACATGTCGTAAC
The DNA here is from genome assembly GCF_000003815.2 of Branchiostoma floridae. NCBI lineage: Eukaryota > Metazoa > Chordata > Leptocardii > Amphioxiformes > Branchiostomatidae > Branchiostoma > Branchiostoma floridae. The sequence goes on along the minus strand of NC_049992.1, from coordinate 13,369,746 downwards.
AAGTTATTACATGGTTATATTTATGTGGCAGAACAAATTTTCAAGCATCAACGTGAAGAAATAAGATATATTCTTCTTCACAACTAGTGAATCTTTCCTGCTTAAATTTCAATGCTTGTCAGACACGTTACTCAGAGCTTTACTGGGGTGCTGCTTATCTATGCTTTATGAAGCCGATATAGGTGGCGCTTTTGCGGCGAAACAGAATCCCAAACGTGACTAAGTTTGTATCACCCTCGTCCCGGTTAATCGTAACGTCCCATACGCAGGAAAGAATCGTTGTAAAGAAGAATTTGCCAATTCCAATTCTTCTAACCTGACGAAACTAATTACAGAATTAAATCCGTGCCTTACATACCTATGATTGCTGCAAGGATGACTATGGCAATGGTGACGTAAACTATCGGCTCCCATCTTACATCTGTCACAATGACGTGTTTCCGAGTATTGTTGTTGTCTTCTTGCCTAGGTGCTGATATAAAATATCATTTTAGGATTGACAAACGCATAATAAACTATAGCTTCCGACGTCCCATTTGTCTAAATGCAATACCGTGTAAGATAGCCTGATTAAATCTCGCTTATAGCAGCCCGCCCAGCATCCGCCGGCGGGGAGGGGTCAGTTACAGCCCTGGACAGCAGAGTTTGTGTTACACAGACTACGTGTAAGATATCTACTTTGCATATTTGAATAGTCGACCGGTAAAGCTTACCTTTGGTCATCTAGCATATCCTTATTTTATTCTTATTCTGTGCACCAAGACATCCATAATACCATAGCATTCTTTTAGTTATCCCCAAACTCTCAAACATTACCGATACTGAAGCCACACATACCGGAGACAAACTCTGTAGGTCCTGCCGTAGATACAGATGTTTTGTCTTCAGACTTTGGTGCTGCTGCTGTAGTTTATGTGTAAAAGATGGGCAAGTGCACTTTAATGTGACAACAAATCTACCACAGAATGGGTTGAACTAGGAATCCACTCATAAATACAGCGTGCATTGAATTGATAGAAATTGCGTTTGGGTAGCGGTTCCAGATCTTATTTTGTGTTCATCTCATCTAGATCTGTAAGCCCAACGTTCACGAAATACATCCTTACTTGTGTTATAGTGGGGACATATTCCACAGACGTTGTCCACCCCCCTGTTGCCCCTCTGTGTGACACACAGCCCCATGGGCCCACAGTCCGTGTGGTTCCTACATGTGGCCATGCTGGACTCCACGTTAGAGAATGTGCCTGAACTGCACCGTCTACATTTGGTGTTCTTCCAGGGGGTACCTTAGGAGAAAGAATATTTTCAAATGTACAATTCTTGACTTTTTTTCAGTAAGGCTAGCACTCATAGAGAAATGCAAATGGCATTCATTGTTTTAAAGCATAACGCATCCTCAAAAATAGGGATATATTCTAAAATGGGAAAGTAATATCACAATGAAACTATGCATTATCTCCATTTCAAATATTGTCGTTAACCGTCTAACATTTAATCTAAGAAAGACAGGCATACTGTACCTCTCTGTACGACCCCATAGCGTATGGGACATTTCGTGTGCTGAAAACAGAACTCTGAGGCCAGGAAGTAGCCGTCTTCACACACGCACTGTCTGTTGTTGGTAGGTGTGCAACCTAACAAGACGTGCTCGTGGGCCTGGGTTCACAGGGGGTAAAATCACTGTTATCACACTACTATACTGAAATAGTACTAGACAGACTACGTTTTTTAACTAACTGATGTTATGGTTGCTAGAGACATGCACGATTATTTGAAATATAAAAAGCTTGCCGTTCTTCGTGTTGCGATATGGCCTTCTACCGCACAATGGGAAATGAAATAAAATACATGTAATGTTTAAAGAAAATGATTTTTATGACAATGACACTTACTTTCAGACATTCCCTGCATCGGAAGCACTCCCTGACGTGGTTGTAGTGTTCTGTGTACTCGTTCTCTGCGCATGTGCGACACTGTGTGACGGTTGTTTCCGTACATTCCGTGACCATGAACTCCCCAGGAGCGCACCAATCACAGAGCAGTGTTACACCTGACAGCGGGTTGTAGTATTCCCATTTGGGGGGTGGTTCGTCTGCCTCACATCTTACTAACAAATTAATCTGCAAAACAAGAAGTAGTCATGCCTTCGAGTAACCAGAGTTATTAAGCTGTTCAAATATTAGTTTTTCCCCTGAAATATCGTTAAGTGGAATACATTGCCTATTACTATAGGATCACCTTCATTACAACTAAATGTGCAAAGGTTTATGTGTGACAAGTCGTTCAGTCTAGTACTGTGATAGTATCACAGAACCACCTGTTGTTGGGCTGAAGCTTTTCGGGCAGTTATACCGGCTATATAGATTCAGATACAGAGAACAGTACAGAGCTATCAGTCTTGTTTATATTCATCACGGTTCACTGAACACATCAGGTGAGGTAATGTCGGCGCCGTGCAAGTCTGACGTCACTTAATTGTCTCAAGTGCAAACTATATCAATATAGCAAACTTGTAGCAAAGATTTTACTGTGCCTATTACTCTGGATTGTCATATAACGTTACATTAGCTGGCCAACATGTTTGCTGTTTTAGTTTCTGATGGTCTGGGAGGTTGACAGTGCAGTGATATTGATAAAATCGGAGGACAGTGGATTGCTATATACCAAAGATGTCATTTTAAAATGACGTTAAAATACACTTATGTGTATCTTGGAAGCATGTAACGTTACATGTACTTACTCGATTTAACGTTACGTACTGATCATAACCAAGGAGGTGCCAGGGATAACCCCTGCTATATAACGTTATAACGGTAACGTTATCGAAACTACACCCGATGTTTTAGCATCATATATATTTAAACGTTAAATACAGTAACTTACTTACGGTCAATAGAATTCCACAGCATATTGTGTACAGTGCCCACATGTCCACTCCTGGCTGAACCTTGTGATAGAAGAGTAGAATCTACCTCTAAATGTGTTAGAACGTTCGGGAAAAATCCCGCTACATGACAGCCGCCCTCCCACCTCTACCGTCCCAACACGGAATGTTGCGTGCTTTTTGAATCAAGTTAAAGGTTAAAGTTCATTGACCTGTAGTTCACTGGCCAATATAAAAGGCAGTACAGTAACGTTACAAGAAGTTTTGGATTGCATAATTTGATCAATTACGAACTTAGCCCTGCTGTCTTTTCGTGACGCATAAAAACAATTGGGCCTCGTCTTAGAGGAATTCCAGCATATTCTCATGGTGAAATGACGTCTCAGATTGCAGTGAACTAAGTAGTAAATAAGACCAACTGTTGTATCAACATGTTTGAAGCATAATCAGTGGTAATAGAATGAACTGTACATATGAAACGCGGTCATAAACATAAAATTGTATGGCTTAGATAACTAAACAACATTCACATGTCCGTGCGGTCTTAAGGTACTGCCCTTTGACACCTGTTCCGGTAAATTCACCTAACTTGCCCAGACATGTAAAAATCGTCCTGTATGCAGACTGGACGTTTGGTGGAATATCTAGGTTTTGTATATAGGATTTGCAGCGTAATAATGTGCCAATATGATATCAAAAGCCTCCCTGATATTGTTTGTCCCGGTAAGTAAGGACTCCTGACATTTGGTTTTCTTTAAGTGGCGGTAACGTCTTCTACAATGCTTCCGATGCAGATTGCGCAACGTTACGCAACGGGGCGAGGTCAAAAGTTCTTTAAAACATTTCTGTCATTAATTTTGTTACTATACTTATTGTGGACTTAATGAGGAATATATAGAATGTATATTACCACAAAATGTTATGTATTATATTGTGTATAGTGTTGTTAGCATCATGCAATGTTCAAGTGGTTTATGCCCTTAAGAGAACGCGGAAGTATATATTTTTGTTGGGGAGGGGAGTAACCTTCTCGACACATGAAGCCATATAATGCTAAGTACTAGATTAAAGATATCGATAGAAATTATCAATTTGATATGATAAGATTATATCTTTTTCTCTATTGTCTTCCCCAGGCTTTTGTCATCGGTGCTGAGTCGACAAGTCAAGACAAGCGTCCCGAAAAATGGCGTCACATCGATCCGCTATCTGGCACCATTCTGTTCTGTGACTGGTGCGAGCCAGGTTTTTATATGAACAGGGTATGCACGGAACGGACTGCTACTGAGTGTCTACCCTGTCCATGGGACGAGTACACGGAACACTATAACCGAGAATATGAGTGTCGGCGTTGTTCGGACTGCCGCCGCGAACATGAACATGTTAAGATAGAATGTTCGGCTACAAACAACAGGATATGCCAATGTGACGATGGTTACTACAGACTGTTTGAGTTCTGCCTTCTTCACAAAAAGTGTCCAATCGGGCACGGCGTAACAAAGCAAGGTAAGGACACATATTTTTACTTGTCCGTCACAATAGATAGCTCTATCGTTGCACAGTCTCATCGTCAAATTACTTCATAACACTAATATTAGTTATTCCTTGACAATAATGATTATCATTTTTTCCTGCATTTTCACCATACATACTAGTAGTCATACTCCTAGTCACCAACTTTACTGAAAGAAGTGATCCTATCAAAAATACGTTCAGAGATTTCGTTTTGTTTACGGACGTGCAGGTATGCCAGTTTAGTTGTGAGTCTGTTGTGTAAACACCGACGATTTCATTTACATAAGACAAGCTTCTTTTCTAAGCACTTTCATTGTATATACCTGCTAGGGAAAAGCTGTACATATTTATACACAACGTTTGAGTAGATGTTAAAGTTTATTGCTTCAAAGAGAGCCCTTTTGTTGTTGTTGCTGTATTTTGTTAGCCATCATTTATGCCGGGTACGTCTGTTTGTTGAAAGTCAGTTGAAACGTCTACAATGTACTTGTTTGCTTCCAGCAGTCACGTGGGTTAGTGAAAATACGACAAGCTTTATAAATTATCACATTTTCATGTAACGTTAGAGAAACGTACTAAGTTTTCTCACGTGAATGTAGACTTTTAGAAATGCTTTTGACCTTACAATTCCAAGGCACACCGGAGAAGGACACGAAATGCAGCCGGTGTAAGACGGGTACGTTTTCCAGCACGATATCTGCCACGGAGCCGTGCAGAAGTCACACCAACTGTAGTGTGTGGGACGAGTGTGTGGTGCGCAGGGGAAACCGTAGGATGGACAACTTGTGCGGCACGTGTGTAACAAATGGAACAGGTGGGAATAACTTTTTGTCATGTTGTGGTTTTATCGTAGGTAAAAAGTTTCTTCAGATCGCATTTTATGAATGTTTTCTATTCTTTTTTTAAACCTCAATGATGTTTTTATAGATAATGTACTTGGTTCTAAAACGGTTGTTGAAACAGCATATTTGCATTCTTGGGGGAGCAAATACGCGAACAGTCAGCAAATATTTGCAATATCATGTCAACTATTTTTTTCCGATAGTTGCCAACGCAAGGGGCACCAATACACCGGAAACTGTTGACAATGCGACAATCGCTACAGGTAAGCGAACATGACTCATTGTTGTATTTCATGCAAATAATTATATTCAAAACATTTGATGTTACAAGACTACCGGTGATTAGTTGAATATAAAGATTACATCAGTGCTTGTAAAACCACATGTACATGATACATTATCTACCGCATCAGTAGATAAATTTGTATCCCCATCAAATACATGTTTACAAGTGATCGAATGTTCTTTTCTACTTTTCTCCAGGCAATATTACAACGAAGAATAACGTCACGGCTGGCGTTATTCAGCCCAACTTCTCCAACCCTGGATTCTTCGCACTTATTGTTCTCATTGCAGTTCCAATCGGACTTATTGTGTACTTTGTTGTTGCCATAACGAAAAAAGACACACCACTACCGTGTAGGGTCCGTACATCGTCTAGTTCAGATAACACTGCCGCTGAAACGGAGGGAACAAATCTGATGTCTCGGCGCCAGCCGCCAGCCCACCTCCCCGACCAACAGCCGGCTAACGACACAAACACCGAGAACACACAGCTCTTACTCCGCGGAGCAGCAGGGATGAGGTACCGCGCCGGTGGTACGGACTCTGTGGATGGTAGAGAGACAACCCAATCCATGTCTGCACCCGAAGGTAGATTTACCGTGCACATCCTTGATTTTTTTTTTCTTTTTGAAATTCCTTCTTTTATCTCTTGCCTTTTTCTTCTTAATACCTATTTACACTCACCAAAACGTTGTCAAAATTACGCTACTGTAAAATCTATATACAAGTGTCTTCACGACAACTATCTATACTTTACAGATTTATTTGCGATGAGTTTGACACTGGATCATGTTGGCCATATCTGTGGTGAAGTTGGCGACCTTTGGAGACAGCTAGCCAGGGAACAGTTGGACTTCTCAGAGGGAAACTGTGACGGCTTCAACCATGACTATCAGGTGTACATGTGTTCTACTTCAATTTACTTCACCACAGAACAATTTCATGTAAAGTACAGTTCAATAATAGATGGTAGAGTTGTTTTCACTGTGACAGAACTCAAACCTTGCTATACGATCTTTCTATGTATTGAGGTTTTAAAATATGCAATTTCATCAAAACTATGAAACCACAATACTGACTTCTTAAATTTGCTAATCTCAATTCCTGTTATACGTTCTTATACATATGTAGCTCAACGGACAGAGGGAGATCGTGTATCAGATGTTGCGAGCCTATGTAAGGAGAGAGGAGTCTCAGCCCCCCACAGTTGGGGACCTTTGTGACGCATTGGAGAACGTCGGACTGCGTCATGTGGCAGAGAAGCTGTTTACTTTCGCGAGGAACGGATCCGGACAAAACCCTTCCTCTTGATCCGCCTGTCAAGATACTATTCATCACTTCTATTGAAATTCCACTTCTCAAAATGATTGATGTGCCTTCATCAAATAACAACATACACTTTTGATATATTTTCGAAATAAATCTATAGTATGTCTTTGGATTTTTGAACAGTAATGAAGTGTTTTTTTTACATATTCATTCCCTTGTTGTAATGATATGTATCAACTAGATTTGAGCGTACAAATAGGAAGATAATACATGTCTGTTGTCAACTTTAAGAAAACAGCTGTGATATCAAGTTGGACCTGAACAGATCATGACAACATTTGCTGGAATTTAGACTTAATGTTATTTGCTGCAGCAAATGGAATATACAGTTGTCTTGGATTAAATGCGTTCGAAATGATAAGTTGACTCAATTTGCTACTTGTTATATTTTGTGATGTTTGTCTAATTGTTGCTGATGACATATTACAAGCTCGAGTTTCTGCTACGTTTTGCACTTTTGATATCTTTTTACATACAAAATAGTTATACAAAAAATAGTGACTGCACAAAAAGTTGGCAACACCTCCGAGACTTGAATATCTTTACGTGAAGGCAATATCTTTAAAATTATTATTTATGTATATGCCACGCGAATGTTTGACCGGCAGGGAATATTGTTATCACAGATAGGGTACTACCGATGTAAATGTATCTAGAAGAAAAACACCAAAAGCTGTAATAACTTATCAATCTATTTGTTTCACTTTGTACAAATATATACAAAAATCGATCCTATGGCAACAATGTGCAACGCATATATTATGGAATTTTTCCATTTCATTTTCCGACATCTATTGCCAGCGCTTTGCTGTCAGGCTCACTGTAACAACAACGATGTCCATTTCTTCTTTCTTTATTGCAACATACAACAGTACAGAGTGGTGCCTCACTTAAGCGAAATGGCTTAGATCAACGGCACCACGAAACAACAAATATTATACAAGACACCTGACATAAGTATTTGATAGGAACGGAAACATCTGATGCAGTATTCTGTACTACTCTATCATACTGACGTCGACTACGCTGGCTATACTAGGGAGAATAATTTGCCAGAGGAGTTGAACGGCCGACCAGAGGGGAAACATTTACCTTAGCATGAACTGACTCCTATGGCTAATTTCCCGATTTTTTGCCTAATTCTACGATCCCCGTACCCCCGGCCGTAGGAAGGCCTGGTTTCTAACAGGTAGCAGCTTAGGTCTTTGGCACATCTATTCGCTGTGTTCGCCGATTGCGAGTCCGAGCAGAGTCCTGGCCACGGCTTCTTTATTCACTTCCACAAGCGCATCCGCAAGCTTGCCTCTTGTCGCTTCTTCCCGGCTCTCGTTGATCCATTTGCGGAGCATCTGGTGAGTCATCTCTTCCAGGTAACGGTAGTCGTTTTCGAAGCCGTCCAGCCTGCCGTCACTGAAGCCCAGTCTCCGCCCCAGCGGTCTCCATGCGCCCCCTATGTCAGCCGCGATGGCGGGCAGGTCATCAGTCGTCACCATCCTTGCACGAACGTCTGAAAAGTCATGATGGGAAACAAATTGACTTAAGCAATTTTCAAAACGATTCCTGTAGTCCCTTGTTGATTAAACATTGTCTTAAGACTTAGTGATAAGTAATATACGAGGGAAATGAAGATACATACGTTCGTCATTCCGTGACACTCCTCTTCGCAGTCTGGGACTAGAGCGGATAGGACAGCATCCCAGAACGAGTACACTATCGGTCGGTCGGTCACCAACGGCTTGTGCCTCTCCAGAAACTGCTTGCGCCTGTCCAGAGCGCTGCGTCATCAGTGGCTGCATGGTCACGCCGCCGTCCACCTGACTTTGACCTTGTCCGTCCTGTGACGTTCGCCCCAAAAGTTCGTTGAACTTTGCACGGAGCCAGTGCCTTTTCACTACGCCTGCACAGACTAGTAAGACGACAACACCACATACACATCCTAGTGTAATGTATCCCCTTGTAAATGGATCTGTCGGGGTCTCAATGTTGCCCAAAGCTGTGGAGTTTTCTGTAAAACGCAGACAAGACCAGTTAAAATATTTGGTCACTGAAAAACATCACAGACGTTGTCATTATACACTATACTCAAAACCAATCACACTTTTAAAAAAGGACGGCCACTACGTCACTTTATTGACTCTATTTGAACATGCATATAATGCCATACCTGTATCTATGGATGAGTTGCCTATGGAAGCCGTTGTCGGTGTAGAGACAGTTGTCATAATGGTCACTGAAAACGAAGTACATTTGGTCATTCATTTAGCTTTGGTGCTATTCTATTTGATGTCCCTTCTTTTGCTACTATGGTTTGTTGAATACCGTTTAAAATACCATTATCTATAAAACCTGAACAACGCTTTTGAAAATGAACAGTTTTAAGCGTGCTATGTTACTTGATTAAAGTAGCACGATTATTTCTTTATAATTGACATATACAAAACAACAAAAAGTACATGTCGAAGTTATTTTCCAAGCGAAAATGCAACGAATATACTATTAAGTATCCTACCTGTCCCGTTGGTTGTACAGTTTCCACAGGTGTTGTCTTTACGTCTGTTTCCCTTCTCCACTACACACAGCCCAAAGTCCGTACAGTCGGTGTGGTCTTTACAGACCTCTGTACTGGAAATGACGTCAGAAAAGGTCCCGGATTCACAGCGCGCACATTTGGTGTCACTTGTGGGCGTTCCTGAATGTGAATTCAAAGTTATCATGGTCAGAGAGTAGAAGATGTAACGTTAACTGGAAATAAAATGATTAATTTACCACTGTTCACTGTCATTTTCTGTTAACAAACATGATATGACTAGCTGGTTTGCTGTTAGGTATTTTCATTTACAATTCAATTATACAACGTACCATAGGGTAAATTAACCAACTTTTATGCTCCAATGTTTGGAAAAGTTAGCATTTTCTACATGTGTTCCAACACCAATACCTTGTTCCTTCACCCCGTATCTGACGGAACACTTCGTGTGAGCTTCACAGACGTCACCGGATAAGTAGTAGCCTGGGTCACATTCACACTCTCTGTTGGTGGTGGAGGTGCAGTTTTCCGAGTCGTGTTCGTGATGCTTTGGGAAAAACATGAAAGGCGTTGAATTAGAACACTGAGGTCTTAACTCAATAATTGATTTAGAGGAAAGTTGTATTTTGAAGACAAAGGGTGACTTACACATGAGTATGATTTCAGTTTATTTATGATTGGGTATCCAACTGCTGCATAGTTACAGTGCAATTATTAAAATAGTTTGAACTCTTGAGTGACATTCATCTCAAATAAAAGTATGTACCATTTCACAACTAATAGCCAAAGACATCTGAAATCTTATTTGAAGAGAGATGGCAATTTTGGGGTTCTAGACTTACCCTGACGCATGCCCTACACAGCCGACATTCCAACAGGTGGTTGTAGTACTCGGCATATTCGTTCTCCCGACATGGGACACACTGCGTCTGCGACTGCTCGGTGCAGGGACTGCTCATGCGTTGTCCTGGTGGACACCAATCACAGAGCAGATCGCCATGTCTCCACGGAGGAGGGGGCGTGGCTAAATGTTCATCTTGTCCATCACCGCTCACAACCCCAGTAAGAACCTGAAGAATTGATAAACAACAAAAAATCGTCTGACACTGTTGTTTTGTCCTCCGAGTTTCTGCATACTTTCAAACTTATATTCAATCACTCTTTTCTAGAATTTTCTATCCCAAGTTATCAAAGGGGTATTGATTGACATTGCTTGTTGTTTAATGGAACATTTCTTTAATACGGGGACGTCTTATATTTGTCATGGCATTTTTACGGAAACAGAAAGTAGGTAACACGCATGTTTCTACGATTTTGAAATCCTTTGAAATCTTAACTGTCAACAAGAGCCCACCCCATTGCCCCGCCCGTGACCCTGGGAGCGTGGCGAACAGCAGGCCCTAGATTGCTGGTGACGTCATCGGAATTCCCCAGCCGTCCCATGCCGCACCAAGCACGGCGTTCCGTAAAACAGCAAAAACTACAAAGTTTGTATTAATGTATCATCATATGAGGTTTAGATTATAAAACCATTCAACTTAAGGGTAATGAAGTTCACGACCGATTCACAGGAGCACGAAAACAACGTGTGCTAAACACGCCAGCTGCAACAACCGGAAATGACTAACGGGGCCAGGCCAGGAGTCACGGGAAACTTTTGGCGTACATGTAGTTTTCCAAACGCGCCATCATAAAAATGGCTCTTTGGAATGCAATGCAGAACACCGAAGACTAACATGCTCACGTTTTATAACCTTTGATGGCTTTGGAAGAGCGCCGTTTCGCTAAAATAAGCAAAACGTATAGATCTAGATCTATCTCTCACTCCGGCCACCCAGTGAGTGACGTCACCGTGATTTGCTGTTCGTACTTTTACGGGGTTCAACTCAACACCTACGTGATTCCTATGTGTTAAATGTTGTCTAGAACTGTCTACATGTTCACGAAAACAAATCTATTCCCTTAAATCATGATTCCGGCAAAGTTTTGGAATCCTACAGTCGACATTGCGCAACACGAGTTGCACTGAGTGGAAATCGGAGAACGCACTTAGCGCTACTGTGTAAACACTTAAAAACTTCGTCACTTTTCTCACTTACCGCCACTCCAATCGCTAAAATCACTCCACAGTACATCCTCGAAGTCCTAAACTACGCACCAGAGGAAACAAGCAGCATAGATTACCCGATAAGGGGTAGATTATTAAAGAAAGCTTCAGAGCTACATGTTGATACACCCCACCTATGCGCTGTCCCGGGACAGAATGGGCAGGCTCGTTCTGACCGGTCGACCCAAATGAGGTCAAAGGTAGATGAACTCATATGACAGGTGATGTCATTGTTCTTTGGTTTTTGCTCTCCTAGGATTTAAGTTCGACGTTTGAAGAAGGTGGGCAGACGAGGAAGGCCTTGCGTTATCGTCTCCAGCTATCTGGACACATTTCAAAGAAAAAACATGCTTTGAATTGTTACAATCAACTATTAATCAAGATTCTACATTGTTCTCCTTCCAACTGTGATACATATGCTTGACAGTCACCCCGTCTGCTTGACAGTCACCCAATAGCAGTTAGAAAATACGACAACACGGCATTAACTCACTAAAGACAAACAGGTCAACAAAAACCTGTCATAACATGCCGGCCTCTTATGTCAAGATTGGCATGTCGATACTGGTAACAAACATTTAGATTGTACGAAGTTCAAAGATAATTTGTATTGGAACAAAAACAAATCTTAATGTGAAAAAACTATTTTAGTAACACGTTATGTATTGTACTTGTAGGCCATTCTTGATATGAACTCATTGTTTTTGATTTGAAATTCAGATTATCATCCAGGGCAACGTGCTTGGTTAAGAGACACATTAGAGGACATCATCACACATCATGACGGGGAATCTTGTGAACATACGATGTAACGTTACTTGCTAACTTCACAAAGCCAAGATTCTAGAGCCTACGGTCCGGTTTTCTTTCTCTTGGTCTGTTGCAAAGTCTGGTGTGTTTTATCTATATAACGTTACATCCTTAATTCACGTTGTACCCAAGTTTTGAACCAGCTTTCTCCCCGGCGGCATTAGACTGTCTGAGATGCTGAAACTTTTAATGAATAAATGAAGACCTTTTAATGACCTTTAATACGATGCCCCATAGCCCATGGCCTGATGTCCCATCCCAACATCTGCTTCGAGATTACTCTCGTTTGTTCTCGCGAGACCTCTGCGAGACTAGACAGTGCTGGGGAGACGAGGCCATTAGAATTTCAGCCACTAATACATGCGTTCCAATGGGAGAGTTGAGGAAACAAATATGCAATTATCTCAAGAATAAAAAGTTCAAGCCATACAAACTTACCTTCAAATGATAGCCTAATATGTCCAGTCTCGGCAAATTCCTTGGCAAGAATTTCTATACGGCTAATCTTTTGATACACCCCCCTAATTAGAGCCCTTGGATTGGCCCATTTGGCTGAAAACAGCATTCTGGCGACGATACCACTATTTCAGGGGGGTGCGGAAACCCCCTCGATGGAGAAAGGTCATTTTTTACAACTAATTCTACCAGTGTAGGCTCTTTCCTACTGCAGCCACTCCCAAAATGCCCAGATTTCACATAAAATCCCACCAAGAAAGGCTTTTCAATGGTTTAAAGCCTTGTTTTTATTTGAGATCTCTCACCGTGGGCTCTAGGCGCCTGCGCTAATGCTTACGTCACCCCTTCTAGTAAATTCAAGTTCACAATTGACAGATGTCAATCATATAACCCACTGCGGGGTAGGGGTGTGAAGTAAAAACCATCAATATCAAAGACCTCTGATAAGAAACACTCCCCTGGGGATTGATGACCTACCTGTGCCAGGCCTGCACTGTGGACCTGGGCTAGGGATGCTGGCTACAGGTGGAATTTGACAGAAACAAGTGAATAAAGCCAAAAGTTGGTCACCTAAGCTAATGGAGACATTGTTCCCTTCACTTAGACTCCTACATCCCCTTTCTAGACACTTTCAAGGCAAGCCTAAAGTCTATTCAAGGGCCCTGAAGGGTCTATAATGACTACTCGTGTGGATAGGGACAATCATAGAAAAGGCAAAAAGAATGAAAAAGAGTGTTGCAAGGCTAAATCACAACATTCACCTGGTCTAGGACCCCTCCCATAGGGGAATCACCCCCCCCCCCCCAACAATTTACCCCCAGAATACCAAAATCAAGTCCTCTGTACACTGTCCCTGGTCTGCAGTCTGGCACTGATTGGAGGGATGGCTAAAAAACAAGGAAGAGAGCCAAAAATAACAAAAAATGGGGTAAATCTCAAGTAAATGACAGTCACCTGAACCCTATACCTTGCTCAGGTAACAGATCCATGACAAAAAAGCCCTTAAAATGAACAGGAATGGCCTAATCCATGCCTACCTGAATCACTACAGGGGAGACGAGGCCATTAGAATTTCAGCCACTAATACATGCGTTCCAATGGGAGAGTTGAGGAAACAAATATGCAATTATCTCAAGAATAAAAAGTTCAAGCCATACAAACTTACCTTCAAATGATAGCCTAATATGTCCAGTCTCGGCAAATTCCTTGGCAAGAATTTCTATACGGCTAATCTTTTGATACACCCCCCTAATTAGAGCCCTTGGATTGGCCCATTTGGCTGAAAACAGCATTCTGGCGACGATACCACTATTTCAGGGGGGTGCGGAAACCCCCTCGATGGAGAAAGGTCATTTTTTACAACTAATTCTACCAGTGTAGGCTCTTTCCTACTGCAGCCACTCCCAAAATGCCCAGATTTCACATAAAATCCCACCAAGAAAGGCTTTTCAATGGTTTAAAGCCTTGTTTTTATTTGAGATCTCTCACCGTGGGCTCTAGGCGCCTGCGCTAATGCTTACGTCACCCCTTCTAGTAAATTCAAGTTCACAATTGACAGATGTCAATCATATAACCCACTGCGGGGTAGGGGTGTGAAGTAAAAACCATCAATATCAAAGACCTCTGATAAGAAACACTCCCCTGGGGATTGATGACCTACCTGTGCCAGGCCTGCACTGTGGACCTGGGCTAGGGATGCTGGCTACAGGTGGAATTTGACAGAAACAAGTGAATAAAGCCAAAAGTTGGTCACCTAAGCTAATGGAGACATTGTTCCCTTCACTTAGACTCCTACATCCCCTTTCTAGACACTTTCAAGGCAAGCCTAAAGTCTATTCAAGGGCCCTGAAGGGTCTATAATGACTACTCGTGTGGATAGGGACAATCATAGAAAAGGCAAAAAGAATGAAAAAGAGTGTTGCAAGGCTAAATCACAACATTCACCTGGTTTAGGACCCCTCCCATAGGGGAATCACCCCCCCCCCCCCAACAATTTACCCCCAGAATACCAAAATCAAGTCCTCTGTACACTGTCCCTGGTCTGCAGTCTGGCACTGATTGGAGGGATGGCTAAAAAACAAGGAAGAGAGCCAAAAATAACAAAAAATGGGGTAAATCTCAAGTAAATGACAGTCACCTGAACCCTATACCTTGCTCAGGTAACAGATCCATGACAAAAAAGCCCTTAAAATGAACAGGAATGGCCTAATCCATGCCTACCTGAATCACTACAAGTAAATTCAAGTTCACAATTGACAGATGTCAATCATATAACCCACTGCGGGGTAGGGGTGTGAAGTAAAAACCATCAATATCAAAGACCTCTGATAAGAAACACTCCCCTGGGGATTGATGACCTACCTGTGCCAGGCCTGCACTGTGGACCTGGGCTAGGGATGCTGGCTACAGGTGGAATTTGACAGAAACAAGTGAATAAAGCCAAAAGTTGGTCACCTAAGCTAATGGAGACATTGTTCCCTTCACTTAGACTCCTACATCCCCTTTCTAGACACTTTCAAGGCAAGCCTAAAGTCTATTCAAGGGCCCTGAAGGGTCTATAATGACTACTCGTGTGGATAGGGACAATCATAGAAAAGGCAAAAAGAATGAAAAAGAGTGTTGCAAGGCTAAATCACAACATTCACCTGGTCTAGGACCCCTCCCATAGGGGAATCACCCCCCCCCCCCCAACAATTTACCCCCAGAATACCAAAATCAAGTCCTCTGTACACTGTCCCTGGTCTGCAGTCTGGCACTGATTGGAGGGATGGCTAAAAAACAAGGAAGAGAGCCAAAAATAACAAAAAATGGGGTAAATCTCAAGTAAATGACAGTCACCTGAACCCTATACCTTGCTCAGGTAACAGATCCATGACAAAAAAGCCCTTAAAATGAACAGGAATGGCCTAATCCATGCCTACCTGAATCACTACAGGGGAGACGAGGCCATTAGAATTTCAGCCACTAATACATGCGTTCCAATGGGAGAGTTGAGGAAACAAATATGCAATTATCTCAAGAATAAAAAGTTCAAGCCATACAAACTTACCTTCAAATGATAGCCTAATATGTCCAGTCTCGGCAAATTCCTTGGCAAGAATTTCTATACGGCTAATCTTTTGATACACCCCCCTAATTAGAGCCCTTGGATTGGCCCATTTGGCTGAAAACAGCATTCTGGCGACGATACCACTATTTCAGGGGGGTGCGGAAACCCCCTCGATGGAGAAAGGTCATTTTTTACAACTAATTCTACCAGTGTAGGCTCTTTCCTACTGCAGCCACTCCCAAAATGCCCAGATTTCACATAAAATCCCACCAAGAAAGGCTTTTCAATGGTTTAAAGCCTTGTTTTTATTTGAGATCTCTCACCGTGGGCTCTAGGCGCCTGCGCTAATGCTTACGTCACCCCTGCTGTGTTGGACAAAATGGCGGAACGAAGGAAAAAGAAGCAGAGGGCTAAAGACGTAAGTAATCCTCGCCTTTCCCACCCAAATGCAGCTTCATATGACATGACACTACTCTCCATGGATATCTACAATTTTCTAGGATATTTTAGACCAAAAAGAACTCCACACCTTTTTTATTACGGCGTATGAGTGTCATTGTTTACCTATTCGCAATCAGCTGGCTTGGTGACTATGAAAGTGGAAATAATTTTTGACTGCTGTAAGGAAAGTTTGTTGTGAACGGCTCCAGATTTGAAGTTGAACGGTTTACTTGTGGACCGTCATATCTGTGTAGAGTCTCCAGATACAGGCGATCATGATCACCAACCACGCCATGTGAGATGGTGGCGTCACTGGCGTGGTGTGAAATTGTGTTGACAATATTGCGCAAGTTTGTTACCAGAATGGAGGTCAAAGACTTTGCCATATGTTTACGGACAGGGTCTGTTGTGTTGACATTCCGTGTCTCTAACGTGAGCCATTAAAGAGGTTCTACCGGAAATGTAAAAAAACAGTCAGACCTAGTGCAAGAAATGATGACTTTAGCTAGTTTTAGCATCATTCTTCATATTATGAACTCTAAATTTTAAA
Organism: Branchiostoma floridae; assembly: GCF_000003815.2. Lineage (NCBI taxonomy): Eukaryota > Metazoa > Chordata > Leptocardii > Amphioxiformes > Branchiostomatidae > Branchiostoma > Branchiostoma floridae. The sequence continues at coordinate 13,352,951 of NC_049992.1, read as the reverse complement.
ATTTGTACAGTCCAGATCTAGAGCTGATAATACTCACTGTACTTCTCCTTCTTCCTTTTGAGACTACCATATTCAACTAAGTGAAGATCTTGTAGCCCATAGGCTGTAGACTGTGAGGCTTGATCCTATCATGTCGGAAAGGAATTTATAAGTGTGATGGGTAAACCTAAGCCTAGGTCACCCCGCATGTCACCTGTAGCCGACTAATGAAGTGGCATGTCAGGGGATCTAACCCAGGACCTCTTGGTTCTAGGCCAAATGGTCTAACCATTGCCCCACACAGTACTTCTTACAACATGTGCAGTACAACTGTACCCTCATACTAGTAAGATAACTCTGATGAGCACAAATATATTTTGGCTGCAAAACTCTTTCTCTTTGATGAATGATAGGCATGAAACTTTTCATTTTAAGACATTTTCTTGACTGTCTATCAAAATATGATGCTTTAACTTAAGATTGGAATAGTCCAGATTTAAGCTGCAATTACACATTTACAGATCATAGTTACTTATCCACTGGAAGTCATGCCCATGGCAGTTCAAAACTTTGTTTAAGAATGGTACATTTTGTTGTTTTTTTGTCATCAGGTTGACTCTGATGGTGTTTCTAAAGAGGAGACGGCTGTTGGGAAATATCTGAGGTTCAATGTGCCGACCAAGAAAACCTCCATCATGAGGAACAATGTGGAGTATTTCACAGGTAAGCTCACCTTGATAAACAACACTTAATGTTACTGTAGTTCCATATGGCAGAAGCTGAATTCCTGATTTCTTCTACTAATAAAAGTGGAAATAAAATAATGAAATGGTAATAATAAGTAATGAAATGGGTTGTTTGTTTTTTTGCAACCTTTTGACATTAGGTCTAAATTTACTGTTTAAAGTCTTTCGCCCTTTTGGGAATTCTTTCTACCCAACCTTCATTGGCATAACAATTGACTCTCTTAACTCTTTAAAAGTTAAACCTCTTTTTAATGAGTGATTTAATAACAATTGACTCTCTTTCAAAATTTAAACCTCTTTTTAATGAGTGATATAAAAGATTATACAGTTACTGTATTACCAAGAGACTCATTTCTTTCTTCTACAGCCTCCAAAGCTGTGGACTGTCTGTTGGACTCCAAGTGGGCAGAAGGGAAGGGGAAAACTGAAGTGCTGTTCACTCATCGGGAGTCTGCTGTCAACTACTGCCAGAGGTAACAACATTGTACAACAGTCATTAGTTTCAATAAGCATTCTCTATATTCATGGGAAATGCTCCTTTCTTTCTTTTATATTGTTGGTTGACTCAGGCAGGGACAGTAGAAGCTGCTAATCTTGTATTCTGGAATTGTGTAAGTAGTTACACATAGAGAAACAGGTGCTCGGACTCCAGGTGTGGGTGAAGGGATCATATTACTTCAGGCATAGTTTCGTAGAGCACACCATACTTAGTATTCATGTCACAATATACTACTTTGCATAGATTGGAGGGGGTGCTAAGATTGTCTTACTTCTTGAAATAGTCGTTACCCATATTGTTATTATTTTACAATACAGGTTAATCTAAAAGTAAGTTGGTCTGTTGTGAAAAAAAATGAGCTTTTACTTTATTAGCTGTTATCTCCAAGCAGATCTTGCGTGGCATAAGATAGTATCATAAGCTGGGGAAGGAGTTGAGCCATGCGTAGCCAATTATCTCCTCTGCTGGCTAAACTACTTCCCCAGCTTATGATACTATCTTATGCCAGGCAAGATATGCTTGGAGATTAATAAGCTGCTCTTAGACAATGTTTGAATGAATGAATGATCAACACTAAATATATGGTAGTACCAGGGCTCCTGACTGCGACCAAGTTGGTCGCATATGCCAGTAGAATTCCCCTGGTGCGACCAGATCTGTAACCACAGTCGCACTGTGCGACCTATTACAATTAATCATCATTTATCATCCAGCCAAGTAGAATCTTTGCAGGGAAAGGCTGTCCCTGCCAGGTATCAGTTTCTTCCCCTGACAGGGATGGTCAGCAGGGGGGTCACACCTCATTAAGGCCTGCCATGTGTCTGTACTGTCTTCAATTACATGTACCAAGGAGGTTTAAAAAATGTTTTTCCACTGGACCTTTATTTACTGTATTCCCTTTGTGAGTTTGTCCAAACAGATAGGGAAATTTGAGAGTATACATGATATATATATATATTGGTTTGGCCAAGGAGGTTGAAGAAAGAGCCTTGGTTTGGCCAAGGAGATTTCATGTATAGGAAATAACCTCCTTGATATAGTATGGTATGGTATGATATGCTATGACAGCATGATAAGTGGAGGTCCAGTAGGCAGTAACAAAACTTTTGTAACATGACTTTTTAGACAACAATGTTGCAGCCCCTGAGACAGTGAACAAGTAGGCCTTTATAAAAAAAATGGTAGGGTGGAAAAAAAACATTCTTGAGATACGATCTTGGTGTTGGAGAGCGGCCTGCACTATTTCCATTTTCAGTTCAATTTCACCCATTTTGTCAGACACTTGTACCTTTATACTTATTTGTGTTTTTTTTTTTCAATTTAAATGGTAATTTGGGATTAATCAGTTATTTTTCATTGTTCTTACAATAAGAAAGCATAATTACTTTTTTGTCTGTGTAACTTGGTTT
>NC_049992.1:13330507-13350183 GCF_000003815.2 Branchiostoma floridae | reverse complement strand
CGTCTGTAGCAAAAAACCTGTGTCCTCCTATCCCCAAGAACCACCACATCAATGTATTTCCACATTCACGTATTTAAAGCAAAGACTGTTTTTCTTTCATATTACTGTATGAAAATATGCTATTCCAGGTGATCAATAATGATACTTAGATTTTTTGCTTTTACTACCAATTTTTACAGTGGTGCTCCTAAATTTTTGCTGGTGCTCCTAAGTTTTTAGAGTTAGGAGCGCAGTGCTCCTAGGCCAAAAAGTTAGTCTGGAGCCCTGGACCGTACATTGTTTCATTCTGACTTTGCTTAATTTTGTAGCCTATAGATAGTGACCCTTTATGGTATGAATTGTGGTATTTGCCTTCCTCTATAGACTTCTGGAAAAAGGGATGTTTTACCGAGCCAAGAAGATGGTGAAAAAGGAAGACAAGAAAAAGAAGGAGGAGAAGAAGACAGAAGAAAAGAAGGAAGGAAAGAAGGAGAAGACCAAGGAAAAGGAGAAAGAAAAGGAGGGAGAGAAAGAGAAGACCAAGGAGAAGGCTGAAGAAGAAGACACAGAAACCTCTGGAAAAAAGGTAATGTGTGTTACCATGACTACATATATCAGGCCACACCCTTGAATTTCTGTTTTAAACTGTTTATAAGGGTTCCACCGTTATGATAGGCACGGGACCTTTTCTTTGCAAAAAAAATCCTCAACATATCTTTAATCTCTGAGAAAATCTTCATTAAAAATAGAAAGTTCTTATGCATAGTTGAAAAATCCTACCACTGTCAAAATCATCTTTCCTACATTTTATTTTCCTTAAACTTAAGAGTTGTTTTTCCAGTCAATACTTTGCTTTAAAATGCAAAAGAAACAAGGAAAGAGCTAAAGCTCTGTATTTTTTCAATGTGGATCTACTACCAGTAACAGTTAGTTTCACTCACAATAAAAGACTACAGAGACAGGCTCCTAAAAAACCCTTTCCCGGTGTTAGATGACAGCAGACATTGTTGATGTTGTGTGTTTTTTGTGCCCTCAGGAGGCAGTGGAGGAGCCTGCCAGTAGGGAGGAGGTGAGAACAACGGTTCCAAAATCTGGCAGAAACTCCTCCTACACTGCCTACCTTCTCTCTTCCTGCTGTTGTATACACTCTGGGTACACATGGGGGAGGGGGGTGGTGATATCGCCAATACACATTTCTCACACGACGGCCATGATAGATTGAAAATTAGGCCAATGAGGCAAATAGACAAAAAGTATTTCTAAAATCAGCTCCCATTTAGTCTTCCCCCAAACCACAAAAATTTTCACAATACAAGATCAAATTATAATATCATAACTAGTGTTATATACCCAAATATGTAGCAACTTAGAGAAGTGTAGACTGATCCCATAGTCCCTTAAGAGATGCAAAATAAAAACATAATAATACAAATATTTGATGGAAAGACAGCCATTCTCTTATTGGGCACTTTCCTAATTGCCATGCTATCATTTGTTGAACTGCTAATTATGATGGCCAGTCTTTTGTTTGCCTCATTGACCTGGGTTTTGATCTATCATAGCGGCTGCATGAGAAATGTGTATAGGACCCCTACTAAAAGGAGAACCAAATTAATGTAGAACTCTGTATTCACATATAAGTGGTCATCATGTCAGGGGAGCACAACAACACAAATTCTGCCTGCATTACAACACAACGTGGTTCCACATTGTTTCAAATTCTAAGTTTGAAAATTAAGACGTTCTCTGTCTACTATAACTTCTTAGTAACAGTATAGTATATTGAGAGTCCAATGGAAAGTAAGATTTGACATTTTTCCAGGAGGGTGTAGAAGACACGCCCAGCGGAAAGAAGAAGAAGGAAGGCAAGAGGAAAATAAAGTTGGAATTCCACGAGGAACAACTCTTCTTGGATGCAAATGAGGTTTGTGTGGTCACAGAAGTTTAGGTAATGAGCACGCTCCTCCACAGCGTCCTTTAATTAGATCCACCCCCCGGGCCCACTGAACATAGCGGGGCGCCTTTTCGTGTTTACCAAGTCTTTGTGTCCTGGGTAACCTGGGTACGAGCGTATCTTTTCCGCGCAAAGCATGCTGGGGGAAGCGATATAAACCTACCGTAGCAAACTCCCTTCCGTGACATAACTCCCCTCTCGGCAATCTAGAAGGGTAATCTAACACCCTCGCAGCGCCACCAAATTAGGTACATTTTAAACTTCCCTTTGATATAACGTATCACCATTGTGACAACATTTTACCCCCGAAATAGTGAACTTTCGTCTTGTTTTTCGCCCCGGTAACTGTAGAAAATACTAGCTAACTAGGGTAACGTTACAGTCACACGTTGTATAGAGACGCACACAATGGTCACACAACTTGCGATTTGCTAAGGTAATTGAGACAAAAACAAAACAAAACAAAATGACAGCCGTGGATTCCATATAGTTTTATTTGTGTATTGGTTGAGCCCACAATCTAAACCTATGGCTTCTTCGCGGCGCTGGGTACGAGCGTGGGTAATGAGTAACTAGAAACATGAGGATGGTAAAATTTCCCGGGAAAATGTGTTGAAATCAGAATACAAAATTTATACAGATGTCTGGCCACTTCCAATTCTATCCAGATGCTCGACTAACAGTTCTCTTGTGTATGTTAATATCACCTAGATGTCTAACATTCATCCGCATATGCACAGCATTTATTTGCTGTTCTGGACATTAGCAGTGTTTTCATCCCGTTCAAGCTTTACAAATCTTATCTTTAATTATTGCTGAAGATTCTTCACTTGTACATATAAAGGATATTCCTGAATGAATGCAGCATGCTTTTTTCTGTCCCCACAGCTGTATGTCTGGGTGTTTGACCCCATCCACCCCAAGACTTTTGCTCTGGGCCTGGCTCTGGGTAAGTAACAGATTTTACCAAATATCAGGGTCTAGACTCACAGTAATAACTAACTAAATCTATCTATAGGAACTCAAGACAAATGTTTCTATCTTGAGTGATATGACTGAGAAACGTCAGGCTTGTGGTATTTGATATTACCTCCATGAAATATTCATTTCAAACTTAAATTTTCACTAGTGTTTATACCTAATTTGCATAATTAATGAGGCACTTATATAATTCCATTGTTTTCCATTACTGGACTGCAATAAATGTAACATGTAATTCATGACTGGTGGAACATAAGATACCAAACATGAAAATGAGGAACTTATTTGAATAATTAATGCAAAAATGACACAAGCGCTTCATGATAGATGATACAGAGTGATGTCACATGTGTAAGCTAGTCAATGATGGACACCACCATGCATAAATCATGTAAGAGTGTTACTGTATGTCATTTGCATAACTACAAAAGCTCTAGATATTTCATGGAGGTAGATGAGGTCACCAAACTCTAGTTTGATATGTGTTATAATAGTGTTGAACAAAGCAGCTTGAATTGTTAGATTTTTGGGAGTAACTGTAGAATTTGCAGAACAGTGTTAACATTAAGTGTGTGTACTTGATTAAAAGTGTTTTGTGTGTTCTTACGCTAGTTGTTGCTGCCGTTGTTGTGGTGTTGTTCCCACTGTGGCCGTACGAGGCACGACAAGGCGTGTACTATCTCAGCCTGGCCGCAGCCTTCTTCATCGGATTCATCCTGTTCTTGGCTGTCGGTAAGTCACGCTTTCAATATACATGTAATTTGACTATTTTTCTAGCAATAAACCAAGTATTTACTAGTCAACAAATAAACACATCATCCATTTAACTAACAAATCAGGTGTTAGCCAGCCATTAACTTGGTAAGGTGATACTGTTAGTAGCAAGACTTGACTAGACATTCAGATTTCTCATCAATATGAAATGTATCAGTCATAACCATTACAAAGTCAAGTTCCAGTTAGGGAAGATGGCAAAATGTGCTTATGGTAAAAGTAAAGAACGTTTACAACGTATTTATTGTAGTTATTCTCTCCTTGTATGCTGTTGTTGTCTCTTGTTCTAAGCTACAGTTTTCCCTCCCAGCTCCTTTTTTTCTATGTAGATTGTTTCACTTTCGTAAACATGTTGTATTCCTGTTTTTTATTCCAGTCCGTCTGATCCTGTTCTGCCTGATCTGGGCAGGAACAGGAGGACATCACCACTTCTGGTTCCTCCCCAACCTCACCGCGGACGTCGGCTTCCTGGACTCCTTCAGACCACTCTATCTGTACGAGTACAAGGGACCAGACAAGGACAAGGACAAGAAGGATGACCAGAAGGACTCGGAGGAAACAGCAAAGGGAGAGAGGGAGGAAGAACACGTGGAAGATGTGGAAAGAAAAGAAGACGACAAAGAAACAACGGAAAAGGGAGAGGAGACTCCCAAGGACCAGGACGAATCAGGGTCTGAAAAAGACGGAAATGACGACCTAGAAGGAGATGAAGATGAGGAAGGAAGTGAGGATGAAGACGGGTCGGAAAGTGAAGACCAGGAAATGGAAGAACAGACGGAAGATGGGGATGGGAATGGGGGAGGGACTGATACCACTAATGGTGACAACGGGTTTGAAGTTATAAAGAAAGAAGAGTTGGAAGTGGGGGGGCTTGGGGACAAGGGGCAGGGGGACGTCACACAAACACAGGACTGAACACACATGATTGGATCACTCACATTGTACAGTACATACAGCTCTCAACACGTCAGCAATACACGTGGAATAGGAAATAGTCATGCTTGTCTCTCATGTTCATATGTAAAGTAAGTGTACTTCAGCATACCTATTTAAAGTTGGCTCACACCTAGAAAGGAAGACTTCTCAATTCCTGTGTCTGTCTGTAAAAGTGTCCAATGTTTACTGACAGACACGTGGAAGCCGTAATGTCTTACACATGCAGGTAAAGGTTATAGACTCAGATGCTGTATAAAACAGTAGTTGTAATTTTGTGCCTAAATAGCTGGTCAACAACATAATGTGCTGGACAGGGGTATGTACTGCTAACAGCAATCAAATCAAATTTGAACCGTATGTCAAAGCTTTTGGCCATGAGGCTTAAACTCAGATGCACTGTATTGTCAAAGACAAGTAATTATCAGAAACTGATGATAAATTTTAAGAAAGCATTGGTAGAATCTAAAACTACTAGTACAGGAATTTTCTACTGTCTCACCATCTTTATGGTACTCCAATCAACAGTTGCTTATCTTGTCATGATAATTGACTTGTCTGAACCAGAACCATTTGGCATATGTTGGTTTTGGACAACTCAAAAACATAGATATCATTAAGCTTGTAGTTGTCTCTCTTTCCAAAACTAACCAGTGAGTGAGTAAACCAGCAGAGCTATTAAAACCCTATATGACATGTTGCTTTCCTGTAAAAGCTTGCATATGTATATGTACATGTATTGTAAAGAATGCCATTCCTTTCATGAGAACGTTGCCATAGACTCAGAGTCAGATTTGCCATGTTCTGCTGATATAATGTATTTATGACCTGGTAATTATTATCGCTCTAGTTTTAACAATTTGTTGATGACATCATTGTTCTATAACATCACTAACATATAGTTTAGTGTTGATAACTCAGTTAATCACTTAAGTTAATAATAGCTGATGACACATACAACTAGCCTGGGTACCATCTGATTTCTACCAGGGCTCCTTACACAAATGTACACTCGCTACCCTAAAAATATTTTTTTTAGTGTAGCGAGTGTAAGAAGCCCTGGTAGAAATCGGATGGTACCCATACTAACATACAACCTCAACTCACATTACATTATATTATGTTATGCCTGCATTCATATACATCTTTGTTCAAGCAAAAGTATTCATTGATTACAGCAATATTAAGGATATGTTTATTGTATGAACGTTTGGAAGGAAATGCCTTATAGTTGCATGAATAGAAGTGTGGTATATCTTACTACTGTTCAAGGGAAACACGGAATATGAAACTGTTCTTTCTAAACATTTAAGAGACTAAAGTTCTACTACATTCCAACACAAGTGGATAGGGGGTGGCCCTTGCATATTTTTTTAACAGGCCAGGTTACAAAAAGCATTTAATGTGTATTGTGCATAAGGCTAACTACATGTACATCATATTGGCATTGTACATTTTATTGCTTAAAATACAGACTATATATATGTATATGAAAAAAAACTTTCCCTGCTGTCTTCCAATAGTAAACCCTATCAAAATGCTAAAAACTTGCCAGAAAAGAGAAGTTTCTTTGCATACATTGACTTCTGTTTTACTGTATTTAATTCTAGAGAAGTACACGAACTTTGTCTTTCAAAGTGTCATTGTGAAAAAGTGCTGTGGGTATGAAACAGTTGCCAGAAAGTATGTTGTAAAAGAGGTAAGAACCTGAGAATAATGGTGTTCTGTTGTATGTAGATTGGTCAGGTGGTGTGAATGGTTGAGATCTGAATGGCAACACGCTATACTTGTAAATACCATTACAATCTTCAAAGCCAATTTCATTTTTCTATACCTTTCTATATCAAAACAGTTCTCTCTACATTATCTATTGTTTTCCATTTCCATGTATGAATTTCAGGCTATTCCATTGGAAAGTTGTAGAGGGGTTGTCAGGAAGGTTTCTTTCCAAGCAATTTGAGAAGGTTTTTGAAAGGCTGTTAAGAGTGTTCAGAGGTAATTCAGGAAGAAATGTTTCTTGGCCCCTTCTTTTTGAGATATTGAAATAATGACCCCAAGTATTAGACTGAATGCTGTACATGTAATAGATGTATTGCTTAAACTACGTTGGTACTACCCTTCCTAGAATTTACTTTTATCCCCAACCTTGCATTCTTCTTCATATCTTGATTGGTCAAAAGAGTAGTTTCATGCTTCAGTTTACAAAAAATATGAATGGTATATCAAAGATATTTCTCTCTATATAATTTATATAGTATTACATGAACATGTATTGGCAAGGGTTTAGTTACTTCTCGTTACATTATTAACGACATTGTAGAAAATCTATAGTGTTCGGAAGAGAAACAAAAAAGTAATGTGTTTGTGTTTCTTTTTTTCCAGAGTATTAGAATACTAGTAAGTTAGATTATCAACAAATAGATTATACTACATGTTTGCGTCTTATGAGATAGTATGAACGGAAATTGTAATTTTCAAATTAACTTCATCGTGATATCTGCGCTACAAGGCCAAAGAGATGAATGAAGAAACAGTGAACAGGATGGAGATGAAATACCAGCCTCACACTGCGGCAGCACAGGGTTGTGTAGAAACGCCTTCTTGCGACAGGTCATGAACTTTTTAGTATCATATCAAATGCCTTTTATGATAGTATGTATCTACGTAACCGGTTGGCCGCCATTGGGCAAAACACAACAGCTTGGCAGGCACGCACTTTAGCAGCAGCTGGTTATATTACACTAAACAACCTCCTATAGTACGTACTTTGTGGCAACGAGTTCCACTCTACTATAACGTTAGTTCTAGTGGAAAACGAAATTGTGAACGCGTTAGTTCTTTGTAGGTAGGTTTATAACTTTGATACTTGACACGGTCACATCCTTGGTCACATCGACATTCACAGAAAAAGGCTACATGTTTTGAATCTAAGTGATGGCAGGGTTTTGAAATTATTAAACCCAAGGAACAAAGTATGACACACTCTCTATCTTCGTTCTTTCATCAGGAGATAGGTTGTCTTGTTTCAAAAGCGGCTCTCCCTGGCGGCAAAAGCTATATTGCACGGTTCAATTAATCTCGAACCAGATCCACGGTGCGTTATGTATAGTATCAAACTCCCCATAACATCATTCTGTCTGTTCAACATCTTCTTGTTTCACATCATGGGATTGAATCTGGACGTGGTACATCCCTTCAGAAGGTGAAAAGGAAAGGAAAGGTACACTCCAGTTTTAGGAATGCGAAGGAAATATACCAATTATGACCTAATGTCCAATTGTTCTGATTGTGAAATGTCTTTAAAATTGTCATTCTTGATTTCTAATGGTCTCATATTCGAAAACAAAGTTAGATAAGCCTAACAAATTCAAACCCCTTTCAGAGCCTTTGGCGAGCTCCCCATTCACGAAAAGATCGAAATTTGGCAATTTGGAGGTCGTCTTAGTCACTTTTCCGGTCGCGGCCGGGAGCGGTACTGCAGATTAGGCTCTGTTAGGGTATATGGTTCAGACTTACAAAAATGTGAATATATAAAAGACGATAGCCTTAAAGCTAGTAAACTGTATCCCAGAGAGGTCCAAGTGTCTTCTTGAACATGTTGAATGGCCTTTTTGACTTTTTATAACGACAGTTGGCAGTAGAAGGATCGATTTCTAGACGCCGCACGAGGAGCCCAAGTCACACCGTGGCGGCCCGGAGAAGCGCCGCCTGTATTCATGTACACGTCAATTATTCTACGAAATGAGTAGTTTTATGTCATATAAGGATATGTTTTGATATCTTTCACTTTGCTCTGACAACCTTGGCCTTTCCTCAACTGTTCATGCATGGACAGAATGCAGACTAGGGTGTATAGATATTTTTGGGCGATCGAGAGTCGGATCGCTTACATAATGACATTTTTTCGCTTATTGAAGAATACTATGTAGTTTTGGATCACGGTTTAAAATAAGTGTGTGTATAGAAGAGACCGAATTGTGCGAGGGAGATAGCATTTATGTGATTGGGTTTTACATATTGTACCGATAGTTTAAAATGAATTGAAAGTTTACATGTTTCCATTGTATTTTGTGTGATGGCATTGGCAAAGTCTTTTGTCAGTATTCTAAGCGACGAGAGAAGGTGTATGCACCGATTATGAAGCTCCGTGTGGAACATTATTGGAACTCAGATGTTAAAAAAAATGCCGGTAAAAATCCCACGATGGTAAAATTTGGCCCCAAAATTTCCAGACTTCTATGTGGGGATTTAGAACACGAATCATCTTCCATCGAACAGAACGCTGGCGTGATCGAACAGAACAGGCGTTCTATTTGGGGTCATCCGAGGTCACCCGCAGGTTGTTACAGTAAACACGCAGAAAACGCCCTCATTTTCCCGGGTGCCGTGCGTCAGAAGAAAAACAAACATTTTCACAAATATAAACCGTTATTTGGCAAGCTTGGTTTTGCTGCCGCTTAGTTTGGAACATGTGACATGTAACAAAGCTGCTGGCGTCATTATTGGTGACCTTGAATGTTACAACACTTGTTTACGGCGGTATCAATTACTCTATGTCACTATCAGTGCGACTCGACATAGGACCAAACATGGTATTTAAATCGCTTGCAAAACGCGTGCAAATCAACTCTTTCAGGACTTATATTGTCGGAAACTAATATCTCCAGCTTTGTGTCTTAGGGATTTTTGGAACATCGAGGCAATTTTGAATTACGAGTCTTTGAGTGTGAAAACTTGAAAAAATGACGATTTTTCGACCTTATATTGGCTTTAAAAATAGTTTTAAGTAGAAGTTGAAAAATCCCTAAGACAGAAAGTTTGATCTTAATATCATTACCTATATGAAATAAAAGATTTGGATTTTCAGTCAAATTTAGGACCAATCTAAATATGGTATTTGCTTTTTTGGCACACCGAACACCCTTTCTAAATCAACCAACTATGCACATTTCAGAAGACATTGAGACAAAACTGTGTAGCACACGTACACGGTAAGATTTGACGTGTACACACTGCCTGTTTTCATTTAATATCGACGAGGCACGTGCGAGAGGTTGTTTTTCAAACTATCACGATATTTTAGAAGATGTTTCAGTCACCGTCAGCCCTCCGCGGGAACCGCGCGGGAGCCCCGGTAACCCGATACTCTGCGTTCGAATGGAAACTTTTCGGCCAAATTTGACCATCGTGTCCCCACATTCTACCGTTCGCCCTAGCCCATCTCCTGATAATACGTGTCTCAAAATTAGCAAGTATGCAGCTATGGCGGGTTAGCAGTGATTGAGTCACATTATTTAGGTGGTCCGGCTTAACCTCAAGATCAAGAACAAGAGAAATCAAGAAAGGCACGTAAACCCCCATAACAGCCCATCTCGTCTACAAGTTAAAGGGATGGCCAAATCTGGGAATGAACGACGCTTCCTTAGCGAGATACGTGCGCCTTTCCGCCTCCTGTATTCGTTTCACACTGACTTGATTTTCATGATTGATGGTATCCCCTGGACATCCCAAAACTAATAGTGGCGAATGCAATTAAGATCAGAAAAAAAAATTACCAAACGTTTTAAATCTATGTGTGAGTGATAACAAGGTTATCAAGTCATTAAACTTACGGACCATACATGTGGTATGACACATCCTTTTTTTCTCATTCATCGGAAGGTAGGTTGTCTTGTTTTAAAGCATGGTATAAATTTAGTGACTCTCCTTGACGGCTAAAGATATAACGTTCACTGCACTGTTCATGTTAAATATCACGTGTCAGCATTTTTGAGATTTAAAGTGGGCCTATATTGCAAGACATATCTGTAGACACACTGTGTCTGTTCAACGTCTTCTTGTTTCACAACATGGGAACGACATTTGGATGTATTAGCCCTTCGGAAAGCGACAATTGATAGGAAATGTACACTTGACCGCCAATGTTGGTAAATGCGAAGGAAATAGTCAAATTATTACATAATATCGAGTTGTTCTGATTGTGAAATGTCTTAAATACTGTCATTCTTGATTTCTCATGGTCTCATATTCGAAAACAAAGTTAGATAAGCCTAACAAAGTTAAACCCCTTTCAGAGCCTTTGGTGGATTCCCCATTCACGAAAAGATGGAAATTTGGCAATTTGACGGTCGTCTTAGTCACTTTTCCGGTCGCGGCCGGGAGCGGTACTGCAGATAAGGCTCTGCTAGGGTATGTGGTTCCGACTTGCAAAAATGTGAATATATAAAAGACGCTAGGCTTAAAGCTAGTGAAATCTATCTCAGAGAGGCCCAGGTGTCTTCTTTAACATGTCAATTGGTCTTTTAGACTTTTTATAACGATAGTTGACAGTAGAGGGATCAATTTCCAGGCGCCGCACGAGGAGCCCAAGTCACACCTTGGTGGCCTGGAGAAGCGCCGCCTGTATTCATGTTCACGTCAATGTTTCTACGAAATGAGTAGTTTTATGTCATATAAGGATATGTTTTGACATCTTTCTCTTTTCTTTGACAACCTTAGCATTTCCTAAACTGTTCATGATCATCTGCAAATGTAATAAATGGACACCAGACAACAGAATGCATGAAGTACAGACTAGGGTATATATAGATATTTCAGGGCGATCGAGAGTTATGATTTATTCCATTCTAATTTTTTTTTCGCTTATTGAAGAATACTATGTAGTTTTGGATCACTGTTCTAAATGAAATCAGTGTGTATGTAGAAGACAACGGATTGTGCGAGGGAGATAGCACTTAGTTACATGATTGGGTTTTATATTGTACCGATAGTTGAAATAGACTGTTTCCAGTGTATTTTGAATGTGATGTCGTACATGTATTTTAAGCGACAAGAAATTATATGTGCGCCGATTATAAAGCTCTGTATGGAACATCAGTGAAACTGAAGAAAGATCCCCAAATTCTACCTTTCGCTCTATATCTAGCCCACATGTTTCAAAACTAACATGCCAGTAGCTAGGACGGTTCATCTATCGATTGAGTCACATTATTTAGGTGGTCCGGCTAGGCCTCAAGATCAAGGACAGGAGTCATCAAGAAAGGGACCTATATCCCCATGACAGCCCATCTCGTTTCACAAGTCACGGGATGGCCAAATCTGGGAATGAACGACGCTTTGTTAGCGAGATACCTGCGCCTTTCCGCCTCCTGTATTCGTTTCACACTGACTTGATTCGTATGTTTAATGGCATCCTTTGGACATCCCAAAACTGATAGTGGCGAATGCAAGAAAGATTAGAAAAATAGTAAACTTTTTTTTCATCTAAGTGATAACAACAGGTCATGAGGTTTATAAACTTACGGAATATACGTGTAATATGATACATCCTTTATTTGTGTTCTTTCATCAGGAGGTAGGTTGTTTTGTTTTACTTTAAAGGACCGTACAAATCAAGCGACTCTCCATGGCGGCTAAAGATATAACTCTTAACTATCGTATCAGGTTTGTTGAGAGGGAAATTGAATCTATTGCAAGACATACATGCAGACACATTGTGTCTGTTCAACGTCTTTTTGTTTCACAACATGGGATTGACATTTGGATGTGATAGCCCTTCAGAAAGCGACAATTGATAGGAAATGTACACTTGACCGCCAATTTTGGTAAATGCGAAGGAAATATACCATTTACTGAAAAATATCCAATTGTTCTGATTGTAAAATGTCTTCAATACTGTCATTCTCGTTTTCTGATGGTCTTATATTCGAAAACAAAGGTGAATAAGGTAAAAAAATTCAAACCCCTTTCCCAGCCTTTGGCGAGTTCCCCATTCACGAAAAGATCGAAATTTGGCAATTTGGCGGTCGTCTTAGTCACTTTTCCGGTCGCGGACGGGAGCGGTACTACAGATTAGGCTCTGTTAGGGTATATGGTTCCGACTTACAAAAATGTGAATGTATAAAAGACGATAGCCTTAAAGCTAGTAAACTGTATCCAAGAGAGGTCCAAGTGTCTTCTTGAACATGTTGAATGGCCTTTTTGACTTTTTATAACGATAGTTGGCAGTAGAAGGATCAATTTCCAGGCGCCGCACGAGGAGCCCAAGTCACACCTTGGCGGCCTGGAGAAGCGCCGCCTGTATTCATGTACACGTCAATTTTTCTACGAAATGGGTAGTTTTATGTCATTTAAGGATATGTTTTGACATCTTTCACTTTGCTCTGACAACCTTGGCCTTTGCTCAACTGTTCATGCATGGACAGAATGCAGACTAGGGTGTATAGATATTTTTGGGCGATCGAGAGTCGGATCGCTTACATTATGACATTTTTTCGCTTATTGAAGAATACTATGTAGTTTTGGATCACGGTTTAAAATCAGTGTGTGCATAGAAGACACCGAGTTGTGCGAGGGAGATAGCATTTATGTGATTGGGTTTTACATATTGTACCGATAGTTTGAAATGAATTGAAAGTTTACATGTTTCCATTGTATTTTGTGTGATGGCATTGGCAAAGTCCTTTGTCAGTATTCTAAGCGACGAGAGAAGGTGTATGCACCGATTATGAAGCTCCGTGTGGAACATTATTGGAACTCCGATGTTTAAAAAATGGTAAAAATCCCCACATTCTACTGTTCGCCCTAGCCCATCTCCTGATGATACGTGTCTCAAAATTAGCAAGTATGCAGCTATAGCGCGGGTTAGCAGTGATTGAGTCACATTATTTAGGTGGTCGGTTTAACCTCAAGATCAAGAACAAGAGAAATCAAGAAAGGCACGTAAACCTCCACAACAGACCATCTCGTCTGACAAGTTATTTACAGGATGGCCAAACGTGGGAATGAGCGACGCACCGTTAGCGAGATACGTGCGTCTTTCCGCCTCCTGGATTCATTTCACACTGACTTGATTTTCATGATTAATGACATCCTCTGGACATCCCAAAACTAATAGTGGCGAATGCAGTTAAGATCAGAAAAAATTTAAAAAACGTTTAAAATCTAAGTGATAACAAGGTTATCAAGTCATTAAACTCACGTAGCATACATGCGGTATGATAAATAGTTTTTTTTTTCATTAGGAGGTAGGTTGTCTTGTTTTAAACCATTGTATAAATTTGGTGACTCTCCTTGGCGGCTAAAGATATAGCGTTAAATATCACGTGTCAGCATTTTTGAGAGTTAGATTGGGTCTATTGCAAGACATACATGCAGACATATTGTGTCTGTTCAACGTCTTTTTGTTTCACAACATGGGATTGACATTTGGATGTGATAGCCCTTCGGAAAGCGACAATTGATAGGAAATGTACACTTGACCGCCAATTTTGGTAAATGCGAAGGAAATATACCATTTATTACATAATGTCCAATTGTCCTGATTGTGAAATCTCTTAAATACAGTCATTCTTATTTTCTGATGGTCTCATATTCGAAAACAAAGGTGAATAAGGTTAACAAATTCAAACCCCTTTCCGAGCCTTTGGCGAGTTCCCCATTCACGAAATGATCGAAATTTGGCAATTTGGCGGTCGTCTTAGTCACTTTTCCGGTCGCGGCCGGGAGCGGTACTGCAGATTAGGCTCTGTTAGGGTATATGGTTCCGACTTACAAAAATGTGAATATTTACAAGACACTAGGCTTAAAGCTAGTGAAATTTATCCCAGGAAAGCCCAGGTGTCTTCTTGAACATGTTGAATGGCCTTTCAGGCTTTTTATAACGACAGTCGACAGTAGAAGGATCGATTTCTAGACGCCGCACGAGGAGCCCAAGTCACATCTTGGCGGCCCGGAGAAGCGCCGCCTGTATTCATGTACGCGTCAATTTTTCTATGAAATAAGTAGTTTTTTGTCATATAAGGATATGTTTGGACATCTTTCTCTTTCCCCTGACAACCTTGCCTTTCCTCAACTGTTCATGATCATTTGCAAATGTGATTAAAAAACACCAGTCCACAGAATGCACAGTAGCGTTACAGACTTGGTTGGTTAATCAATTGTACATAGTTTTTCTAGTCACAGTCACATTTTTCTGTTATAACGTTACAAATGTAGACTGCTGAAGAAAGCAGAAAGACTGTCAAAATGTTTGTATAGCAGAAAAATAAGACTGTGCGTTAGAAAACTATAATTCAATCAAAGCAACATATTTGTAATACATTGTACCCGTGTGTAGCATAAATACGTTGCCCTCTGTTCCGTCAAATCTGATAAAAACACAGAGAAAGATACATCAGATTATTTGTTAACTTCATGACCGCCGATCTCAATGTCTCAGTCACGCTTTATTCACTGTATATATGAAGTCGCAATATGTCAGTTACTACACGTGTCAGTGAGGACCCCTAGCGATTCAAGTAATAAATGCCTCTATTCGGTGCGGGATTTCCTGCAATGATAATTTTGGCCGTTATGTGGCGCTTTTGAGCCGTCGTCAAGATGCAGCTCATCGCCTTATATTAGTAACCTCGATGTTGATTAACATAGATGTTAGTCCAGACCAGATAGCAATAACGACATGGCCTTTTCAAATAAGAAGAAAAAAAAAAAACGTCTCACTATGTTGTATCCGTTGGGAAAAGCAAGGAGGTTGATGTTAACCTCCTTGGGAAAAGGGATCACGGGATCGGGAGTGCATTCTGAATGATGGATATTCCCACCAATAAAAATATTTGAGCAGCAGCTCCTTCCTGCAAATCATCCACGGTGTTGTTGGGTGTGACTTCACTGCAGCAGGGCCCTTTTTTGGTAAAACCAGAACTAGAGTTCCACGAACTCATACCTTTGCCACATGATATGTCCTCTTCGACTGATGCATAGTTGATGCTTCTCACTGATTATGTAAATGAAGATTTCATATGTCAGTTGATCTTCTGTATGCAAACACAAGATGTCTCAAGTACGAGTCTTGTCTTAGCAAACTATTCCAGCAATTTCTTGATTATGCCAATAAGGCTAATTTGCATCATGTACGTTTACTTATGTTCACCTTGACTTAACCCTCAAATGCTATAAGTATCAAATTCATATCACTTACATCTACATTTGATCTTTATAATGAGGTCCTCATTTGCAAAATGGATGTAAAATAACATTTTTAGAAAAGGTGATTATGTAGGACAGAGCATTGTAGAGAACTTCTGTAGGTGTCACCTAATAATAAGGATGAACCTAACTGATATCAATAGCTACAGATAACCCTTTTTGTTGGATGTCCATCACTCTGCGATGGCGCAGCAGGTCTGACTGCAGCCCAAACGCTGAGGCACATGTTCACACTGGGCATCCAACGGCTGTGCTAGGGTTGGGTCTTCTCTCCTTCTCCCTTTTCAAGACAGGAAGGAGATAACCCTTATGCAATGATCCATCAAATATCTTTGAAAATAACAGTACAACCAATAAGCAGAATTCATTCAAAAGGTTCACTTTATTTTTCACAAATAGAAAAATACAAAGTACAGACTACACATCAACACAAGGTACACCCTATGGAGACAGGCCATGTAAGGCTGCACAGCTGGTACCTAATATATACAGACATGGGGGATATTCACGTATATCACCGCCCGAGAATATGCTGTCTCTATACATTCTTTATCTTTCTACTGAGAAGGGATTGATGCATATACACAGGCAACATCTACATCTATTTTGTATATATATATAGATATATCTATAGATATATTTCTTTATACCACACTTGCCACTTGGATATAGTACAAACACACTTTCTTCTCAGTGACTACCGATTGTCAAAATCTACAGAGTGAACACAGCTTTTTCCTAGCATTTAACATCCACATCGTGGAACAATAATTTAGTACAATTGCATACAAGCTCTGCCTTTGAAGAACACAAAGAAGAAAAAAACGAATGTTAAGTACAGTACAGCTGGAATGATATCAAACAGGGAATGGCCTATGGAGATACAGGAATGGATGATTTTGAATGACGCGAGCGCTAACTGGAATTTCAATAAAATGTGTGATCAAGTTGCTTGGTAATCTCAAAGATACTACACGCACAATACGTAACTGTAGTGAAAAAATTACAATGCTTTTTATGTAGCAGTACCAATTTGGCAGTGTGGAGTCACCTGTGCTATGCTGAGAATTAAATTTTACAACATAAACAACATTTAAATTCCACAATGTGCAACTCTAGGGCTTTAAAAAATATGATCACTTTTTGACCTTTCATTATGCTGGTTGAGTTATGAGGAAAAAGCTAATTGTGCAGTGAAGGGGGAGGGGGGGGGGCACACAAGTTCTGTATTTCTATTGGCATAAAACATATCAGCGAATGTCAGTAGAAATTGCACTGCCTTGAGAAATTTCCTGTTCTAGAGATAACACATTTGGTCACATTGTGCAGGGTACTTTGGTTATAAAAACACTTTGTACAATATTCTCTGGAGGCAAAACTTAGGAAATCTGACATCTTTTCCATAGTAATGATGCATATCAATGTATCAATGCGGTATCAATGACCACATGGTCACAATGATCACATTCTTGCACTTGTCTTTACAACTTCCACATACTCTAAAGCAAGGCAAAGTTGCTAAAAAGTGATGTTTTTGGACAACGCTAAAGCTAACTCCTTCAACTGAATGGTGTGACACTTAATTCAGTGTGTGACATAGGGAATACACTGAAGAACTTATATCTAACCAACATATTCCCTTAATGAAATTAATTACAACTTCACATTTTCTGGCTCTCAAATTGACTTATTTTCGACATAACTGTTACCATGAGAAGATATCAAAATAATACTTCTTCTAAAAACAATTTGTTATATGTTGAAACAGTTTCATTGCTTTTATTCAATTATTAACTCTCTAGTAAAAGATTTTAATCTGAAAGTGAATCATTATCACCTAACAAGGTTTTGGTAACGATGAATTGACTGAGAAACTAAATCGTAACAAGTCAAAGCTGTAAAGACTACTGTGATCAAACAAGTTGAGAAAATTAGCAATAATGCACATCTACATACATGTACATTGTACCTATTGCTGGTCCCATACACAGTACAGCTATCCAGACACAAACAACATCCACAGAACGTCTGGTACAATGTAACACTTTGTTAGACCAATGCTTCTTTTTATACAATATACATACAGCACCTTTGAAAGATCTCCTGAAAATACAGTAGCAAACTTTTCATAACGCTTCAAACAAGCTGACTCACTTCTGTGATAAACTATGTAAGTCTTTAGAAAGGACAACCTTGGTTACATTCTGATGTGACTACTGCATTCTATCTTGAACAGATTCTGACTTTGCACTGTTGGAGAGATCTGATTAGTTGCCACATATACATCCACTAAGATGTCTTTTCCTTGCACAAAAAAAGTGTGTTTTTACCAGTTGCAACAGTTGGAGAAGCTGACATTTAAAACATGTATTGTTGCATTTGTTTATACCATAACACACTGTAAGCATGGATAAAATGTTTGTATATCAAAATTCAAATAGAGTCCTTTCTACATGAGAGCTAAGGCAGAGTTTACATCTAGCAGTGCACTGATCACAGTACATGCTTCCAACTGAAGGGACCTTGTCCATATTGCATGTCAATCACACTAACAACTGAGAAGTACAGTGGCTGGATGGCCTCATGTTACACCATCTAGAATAACATTGTTTCACACACTAACACAGGAGGTTGGACAGCAACAACTCTGTAGGAGTTCCCCGAAAATTGCTATCATATTGACGGATGCATCTTAATTACTTGGACATGTACATCTTCATCACCAAGGGACTTTGATTGCAAATGTGGACAACAAGAATAATTTACACTTTTTCTTTTTTACAGCTTACATACAGTTGCTTACAGTATGTTCTAATCTGTCACAATTTTCCTAGATATCTGCCACAGGCAAACAACATAGGCTCAGCTGTCCCAAACTGCACTGCCTAGTATTAGCGCCATCTTCACCCACCCACCCACACACACATGTCTGCAATGATGCATGTGATCATGTTGCAGTGTTGAAGTCCTACCAACCCTGCTGAAGTGTAAGATGGGGAATGTCTGACTGTGTCCATCTGTACTCAGGGTTGAAGTTGGTGGAACGTCTGGCCATTAAAGGTTTCCTGAACCATAAGTCTGTATTGCCTGATTGTGCAGTTTCATGATGCCAAAGTTTCTACAGAGAAGAACTGTTGTATGGCTACAGCTGGTTTAGGGGGCAGGTCCATCCGTTAGGGGGGTCCTGGGGGTTTGTCTCCCTCTCCTTGCAGTCTCCTGTGAGCAACAAGACATGAATATAGAGCTGTGTTAGATGATGCAAAAACTGTGCTTCAAGCAGCAAGTGCTGTTACATGTACTTTCTCCAAGGAGGTTATATAACCTCCTTGCTTACTCTTAGCAATTAATGTGTTGCCAAAAAGCATTATCCTAGGAAACGTGGATGGAGAATATACATGAATTCTTTGGCTCAGTCAATGTACTACAACAAGAAAAGGCATCAGATTCAGAGAATACAAACGCAATCTTATAACATGAACGTCTTTCTTGCTTGAGACATACCGGGTATGAATTTTAAAGTCTTCCATAGCACTGAAAACTAGTAAGACATGATCTTGCATTAGGAATTTTTCACTGGCCTAAGTATAGCAGTTGAGTTAAACTGTGCATTGTGGAGTTCAACTTCAAAGGGACCTTTCGTACTAAGACATTTGAAGAGACTTTCAGCCCACCTGAGATAGTCCTCATGATGCTGCTGCATGTACCGCTGCTGCTCGATCAGTCTCAACTGCTCGGCCTGCGCTTGTGCTGACAGCTGCTGGGAGGCGCTCATGTACGGTGGGATCAGCCCTTCATACTGGCGAGACAGCACCGTTTCTCGATGAATCTCATGCTCCCGCGTCAGGAACGGCGTCGGACCGCGTAGGAAGGGCGACGGCGGCTGGAATGGGGTTCCCGCGTTAGGCGGCGGGGGCAGTCCCGCCGGCCAGGGGTGGGGACCAATCATGTGAGGCGGTACTCCGTACAGCGGGTCCTGAGGATGCAGGTGTACGTGTGTGTGGGAGTGGGAATGTTGGTGATGGTGCGGCGTGATTCCAGGCAGCTGTAATCTCACGATGGGGTCCATCGC
>NC_049992.1:13277399-13330407 GCF_000003815.2 Branchiostoma floridae | reverse complement strand
GCCAGCGCCATGTTGCGCTCCGCCTGCAGTCTCTCTGCGTTTAGTCTTTCCACAGGGTTGACGTGAGGAGACTCGGCCATGTGGTGCATGGGGTGGGCCATCCTCTCTCTCTGGTCTAGTACCGAGCTGCCGGGAGGGGCGTAAGGTCCAAACGGGCTGGCAAAGGGAGGGGCGGTGCCCGGCTGGTGGCCGGGAGCCATGGGGTGGCCCTGCCACAGTCTGTGCATCTCCATCTGGCTCATACGGATCTGCTCGTGCTCCATTGCTTTGAGTTCGTATCCAGGTTTGAATCCCGACTCCCTCAGCTCGCGTTCCCGAATCTCCCGCTCTCTCATCTCCCTCTCGCGGAGTTCGCGCTCCCGTATCTCGTGCTCGGGAGCGCCGGGAATGAAGAAGCCGGGCGGGAGGTGGTAAGGCATGTTGGGGTCCTGGGAAGCCATGGCGTGTGGACGGGCGTACTCGCTGAGCGTGCGTAAGGCAGGGGTGTCCGGCCCGATGAAGGGTCCTTGTTGGAAGGACAGGGACGAGGGGAATCCCTGGCCGTGGTGCCCTTGGTGGTGGACATGTGGGCCTGTGATCTGGACATCGGCTGTGGAACACCGCGGGGGTGGGGAGGTCGGGGGCCTCCGCTGGAAAACAAGTCGTACAACGTATTGAGCAAAATTCTGAATTTCTGGTTCGTCAATACATGTAGTACTATAAAATACCTAAAAAAATGATTGTCAACTCGTCTAAATGTAAACTCCTATTATTTTCTTGAAATACTGGATATCTAAATAGAAAGGTAAAAGTATTTACATCCTCCTTTTGCCAGCACAATGGACATGTATCTCACACCTAACGTTACATGTAACATGTTCGATCACAGTCAAGCTGAATGGACTTAAGCGACAGTTTGTTTCAGCCTGTGACATCCCACACACCTGTTTCTCCTCCCTCTCCCGGTCCTGTTCCTGTTCCCGTTCCCGTTCTCTCGTCTCCCTCTCGTCCTCCTGTTTCTTCCTCTCTTCCTCGTGTTTGGCCTGCTCCGCCTTCTTGGTGGCCTCGGCGCGCTTCTTGGCGAGCTTGGTGTTCTCCAGTGGAACGAACGTAAGGTCCGTCCGACTGCACGTGTTGTCACGACGACTAAGGTGGCGGATAAATCTGTAGGAATGAACCAGACAAACATAGGAATGTTTTATTTTCCAATGATGTGTATTTGATATACATGGACATGTGAGCATGTACATGTAATATAAGACAGCACATATGAAACAAGAAAGTGTACTATAAGAAATTCCACCAGACTTTGCAAGTACATGTATATAATATAGTCATGTTCCATGCTACTATCCTTACAGAATAGCTTAGTTTCCTAAATATGTTAGTGAGTAATAGAAGTTGCCATTTGTTGTCTCTTGTGCAATTATAATGCAATAAAATATCATAGCATTCACATTGATTGAAGGATTGTTTGATTATCCAATGCATGGAAGCCAAAATGCATGATATCAATTCAATATTCACAATCTAAGAAGACCCAGAGAGGAAGCGTACCTTGCTGAGGCACTAACGTGATCTTGTCTGTCAACCACCACTGCAGGCGGTGACGGGCTCCGGGGGCTTCTGGGCACTTCTGGGCTGGAAGGGGGGGTGCCTGGGCTGGCTGGGGGGGTGGGCTCCCGAGGGGGTGTGGGTTCTCTGGGGGGAGGAGAGGGGGACTTGGGTTCCTGTTTGGGGATGATGAGGGGGACAGCAGGCTGGAGTGGTGGGGGTGGGGGGAGAAGTCTTGGCACTGGTGGGGGGACGTCTGGCTCCTGTAACAAAAGGAACATTTTGAATCACAAGTAGATCTACCCTTCCTTTCGGCAAATGACCACTTTTTCATAATTCTCCAAGTAAATGTAAAATTAAAAGTTGAACCCTTTTACACATTATGATAGACGTTAAGATCATACAATAGGTATCATTGTCGAAGCTCACAGTTAACATACATTTTGTACATGTGGTCAACTTTCCAACACAGATTGCCTGTAGAAAAGAGAGAAGACACCATACGACCAGAGCATGTACCGGTAGTTTATTTGTAGATCATGCTAAATGTGGATCTGAATAAAGTCAAAGTCACGCGTTCCTACCTGCATGGGAGGTGGAGGGAGGGGGTGTGGCGGCAGCTGAACAGGTGGGCCTGCAGGTGCCGCAGCTGGTACAGGTGGCTGCGTGGCCGGTAACTCCTGCATGGGAGGGGGCGTGGGTAGGCGTGGCACCTGCGGGATGGGCTTGATGGGAACAGGACTGGGCGGCTGCGAGTCCTCGCGAGCGGTGGAGGCTGGCGGCTCGTAGTCACTGTCGTTGTCGTTTTCTGGACTCGATGGCGATGAGTTCTCATCCTCATTGGTATACTCCTGCACAATACATGCAACATTCATTATTTACAGTGTAACTCTTTAACAGTACAGGATACATCTGTTGTCTGTATAACAAACCATTGACTGATGCTTAGTTGCTGTAATAATTTACTTCACATTGTAAGATCAATGGTATTCAGAGATGCTAAGGAGTAACTCTGTA
The DNA here is from genome assembly GCF_000003815.2 of Branchiostoma floridae. Classification (NCBI taxonomy): domain Eukaryota; kingdom Metazoa; phylum Chordata; class Leptocardii; order Amphioxiformes; family Branchiostomatidae; genus Branchiostoma; species Branchiostoma floridae. Next base: position 13,327,857 of record NC_049992.1, on the reverse strand, counting down.
ATGTTGATTTAATGAATAAAGATTGATTGAGATTGATTGAGACATCAAATAAAGAAAAATCATTCCTTTTCTGTCCAAAAACAAATACAATAAATGCTGGTTAAACATTATATCTATATTGATATTGTTTACATTACGTATCCTTAAATACATGTAATGTTATGTCATAAATGAACAAGTTTTCCTACCTGTATCCCACTGCAGCTTTCTTCGTTGATGCTCCCACTGTCACTGGTGGCAGCTTCTGACGGACTCTCCGATCGACTAGAAGTCTGCAGAAACAGAGCAAGGATTCAATGTTAACTTCAATCTAAGACCATTACAGTGGAACTCCATAATACTCACTGTTGTAAGCATAATGCTTACTGATTAATCACTTACACAATGTCATGTGTAAGCTCGATGATCTGAAATTTTACACACTTAGAAACTTGCATGGGTTAGATCTTGCACCCCCTATTGTCTTTGCAATAGCCATGTACAGGATAACGGCAGTACACAGTATATTTGTCTGATAAATTCTTAGCAAATATTTCTAACATGTTTATCTTTACCAATGTTTGCTGCTATCAAGGACGTTATATCAGACGTCCTTGCTGCTATCAACTAATTAAGTATGCAATTTCTGGGTCCATTAACATGAACAGGAATGGAGTTTGAACAGTCCTTGTTGGGTGTGACATTTTGCTTATCTTTCAAACACAGTCTTGCATATTTCAATTCATAAGCAAATATGTCCATGTTTCTCATGTTTTCAGGTTACACAGAATGTCTAAATGAATGTGATATTTCTGGTACACCGTTCCATCCAGCCACTGATATGCACTTTGCAGTCTCCAACGATTTTTCGCACCCTTCCCATGCCAGTCACGTTCAGTGTGCTTGACCCCTTGACCTACGATCAGATCACACATTCATGGTGCCTGGGTGAAAGCTGGGGATAATACGGAACTTCCCTTCTATAGGAGAGGCTAAAGCCATGATAGCACATCTACATATGACAAGGATGGGTGGTTGGCAGACTGTCTCTACATGTAGGAAACTTCAAAATATTTGGATTGCATTGAAAGTGGCAGGTATATTTGTCATTGATCAAGGCCGCAGGTGGAGAACCCTCTTACGTTCCCCGTACCTACACAAATGTGCAGGTACATCTCTCTTAAGAACCCACTTTGATATCCATAATCATTACTGGCTGTTTCTGAAGTTTGTATTAAAGTGTGCGCATTGTACAGAGGGATCTGATGATGATGCTAAGTATGCAACATTATTGCAACATCTGGAATTGTCAAATTCACTAGACATGGCTATTTGCTGCCCATAGAACATCGCTCATCCATACGGATTGCAGCAAACAGCTGAAAATCAATACACTTTCCTGGTTGTACAGTTGGATTCCCGTCCGCCTGATATGCAGATGAAAATTAATAACTGTGGGATGAAATGGAATTCACATTTTTCTTTGCATGACATCCTTTGGAAAGTATTCAGGGCTTTATTTTTTCACTGTACTGATGAGGAAATATTCACATTAAAATCAATGCCGCAGGAAAAGTGTTTACTACATATTCGTGCTGATATGTGGACACTGCATTTTCTGCCCTTTCTTGAACCCTGACATACAGACTGGATGGCTCCAATTCTTCAGCTTAAATTGAACTACAGAGAAAAATCCATAGACCCACATGGCATCCCCTGAATGTCTGAAATCAAAGAAACTAACTATACCTTTCTAGAATCTCCTTTCAACCCAGATCTAAGCATTATGAAATCACCTACAAATTCTTTAAAAGCTCAACATGTCTTTATTCAAAATCAAAGTATAATCCATAGTTTTTAGTTCGAAATCCGTTAAAAAATGTACAGGTATGAGGTTATGCAAATAACTCTTCTGGTCTTTCATGTCAATAGATGTAATCTTGGGCACTCCAGGGAAAGGATTTACAACCATCATCTGCAACACTTTCATTTCTACATCTTAAATAACCAGTGCATGCAATTCAAATGGTCTTTGTCATCACGAGGCATTGGGTTCAAACCATCGACATCAGAGTGGCTTTCCCTTTTTGTGGCACGGTAGAATAAAACTGATATAGACCTCCACTAAATGGCTCTCGAGTTGAAAGCAAACGCCCCGTGTTTGAAAACCTTTCACAGTCAGGAGTTAAAAGGCACCAGCCTATGTTTTGACCCTTTGAGGCTGAAGTCATTATGAGGTGAACATTAAGCGGTGCAGGTCCGCAGATCTGTATTTGGTGGCTTTCTGATGGGAGGAAAATGCCATTTGCCTGGACATTAGTGGGCATGAGTAAAAGGGGACCTGTGGGGAATGACCAGAAAAGGCTGTTCAGATGTTCAAACCAGAAATTGGACTGCCACTGTGCATTGTATTATAGGCCAATATTCCTAATGTGGATATCAAATTTTTCTTCCTTGTCTCCAATATTCCTTCCTTGTCAAAATCAGTGTTAACTTGTTGGTAACTTGAGGCCACACAAATTTTATTTCCTTGGTTGTCAGATATTTTAAGGTGAAAAAATAGCATATGAACATCATACAAGCTGAAGGCAAGGAGGAAAATCTGAATATTACTGAATTCACTGAATAAAACTGAGTGAGTACACGAAAGCATATACCTGGTCCTCAGTCTCTGTTTTCATAATGTTTTTACAACTATCTTCTTGAATCCAGGAACCAACAAATAATTTGGTGTGTCCTGATGTGATAAGGCATTTCATGGAGAGATGCAGTGCACGTTTTCTTGTTATCTTATAACTGCTATTTTGAGACACTCCATTTTACTTACACCTGTAGATATACAATTATGTTGGTAAAATGATAAACACAGAAGACATTCTCCTTCAAAACTGTGAAGGGAGGGTTACAAAAAATAATTGGCTAGTGGGTACTTAGTTACACACATGTACAGACAGAACACTAAAAAGGAAAGAAAGGAATTTGTGGTGCAACAATTGAAGGGGAAGAGACAGAAAATAATGTAGATTTGCCTCCCTCCAAAGCAAAGGAAATTGCCCCAACATTTTGGAGAAAAGCCGTGAGGTATTCAATACGACAGACTACCTGCACTTTACTGGTCCATTTGAGTTATGGGCCTGACTACAGGCCTAGCAGCAAAGAGAGAGAATATGTCCAGAATATCAGCTGCAGGCATATATCACACTGCAACATATAGATTTACAATAACAGCTAACATTGCTTTTCTACTCAGTGTGAATAAATTTTTTTTACACATCCAACAAGATTTACAACAGACAAAAAAGTGCCATTACTGAAACTGAAATCTCCAACGAAAGACCATTTCTCTGGAATAAATACTTATTAGGTCAAAAGGTTTCAAGCTTCATTGCTAAAATAACATTTAAATTTATGAACAATCTTAGATGCAGATCTAGAGATTTTCTCAAGTTTAAGAGCATAAACGTCACCCACACATGTATGCTAAATTTATCGTTAACTCCAGAACCTCGCAGTGCTCCATCTTAAGAAACACACTACTAACTGCAGGAGATGTCCATGAAATTGCTTTACCCAAAGGGTAGTTGCGAAGGCTGTAAGTTAAGCTAAGACACCCTAAGTACCCTGGGACGTTACCAGTCTTACACAAGTAGGCAGAGTAATGGCTTTACATCCTCAGGAGAACAAATGTAATAGAATTTCTGACTGAAATACTGTTGCAAAAAATGCTGGGGGAAATGAACACTAATTACTTCTCGGCCGTGAAAGATTACATGACAGGGAAAATCTCCTGCAGGTTGGGAGAAGTGCAGAGTTTTACGGCTCTGTCTTGTCAAAGAAGATATATCAAGGGCCATAAAGTGGCAGCGAGGAGACAGAAATGCTTGTGGAAATGTGGGAATGGCGTGTTTGATGGATGAGAGATGTCAAGAATTCTGAAAGAGAGGGATACCCTTTGTCGGAGAATTTCCTGTTAGTATATATGCTGACATTTTTTTTCTGAACATATAACATGGAATGTCATATATCCTCTCAAGCAAAGCAGACTTCTTTCAACGTGGCTACAAAAGACACATTTGGTATGACAAGGGAAGCCAATGGTTTCTTGCGTAATGATTTCCATTGTTGGGAAGCTACTCTCTAAGCACATCTGCTGACTTCAACCAAAGAGCGCTGAAGTCCACGTCTGTTCTTGTTTGCTACCTCATCACTTATCGGGTGCCAGGGGATTTCTTCGCTACAGCAGGCAAGGAATAAAGGAAACCGGGGTGCAGAGGTTATGTCAAATGGCACCACACTGCCTGAACTCCCTATACACACTGATGCCACTGGAATTGACAATGACGTTGAAGCTCTAGGCCTGAAGTATGAATTATTTGAACCGAAGTGATTTTTGGAATATCAAAAAGTGTACCTGAAATTTCATGTGAATCTCAATGAAAAATATGTAGACTGCAGATTAATCTTTTTGCATCTTTCTTAATAGCACATTTTTCCTTGATAAGTACATTAAATGTTCACTATAAGAATATTTTTGGCAACCCTAGTTTGTGTCCCTCCATACAAGAGTAACCAAGGATTGAAGTATCATGGACTCTAATTCCTTCTTTGACTATTTTTTTCACCTCCATGTTGGATGTGCTTCAGTGTTGTGTTCTGAAATGTCCAATGTCCCAAATTTGCTGCTCAACATTATATGTACCATTAAGTCAGCATTAACACATGCAGAACACCAAAGACAAAGTGACAACTGTAAAGGTACAATAACATCTTAAATGGTAAGATCAGTGGATGTTGAGCTCGTACCTGCTTCGACTTTTTATGGCGTCCTTCCTCTAAGTTGGTCGCCTCAGACTCCTCTGACAGACTCTTGTCTCGGTGACGTTTCTTACTGCCCTTCTCCTCATCCTTATTACCCTGTACGGAGACACACAACCAAGATGGTAAGTTGTTTGGACGAAAGGTTATTTTTACTGGTTTATTTGATAGAATATCTTGAAAATCTTACACTGAAGAGTGTACCCTTACATTACAACAAATCTAGCTTAGTTAGCGCAGTTTCTATGAAATTAAGCTAGATGACACATGTCGTCTCAATCATGGACAAAACTTAAACACTATGTTAAACACTATCATAATATGGTAAAAACAAACATGATGTTTGTGTTCCTGACTTAGGCGACATTTTGTGGAATCTTTCTTCTTATATCAATGTTTTCTTCCTTCAACTTCTTTCCTGCTTGAGGCACTCATCACCTCAAGGCATTCAAAATTGCAGACCACATGAGCTCAAGAGCTCTCAAAGAACACGTTGACAGCTACTCTCCCTTTTTATCTCCAATTCATAGTTTGGGTGTTCAATACATTGGTAGCTATCTGGCATGGCGCCACCTTGCTAACCTCCATATCCTGCCTATTTAGCTGGCTCTGCAAAGCCTATTGATTCTCAGTACCAAAGCTTCCTGAATGCAGTTGGAGTAAGGGAGCGGGCACAAAGAACTTGACTGGAGGGGGAAACAAAAATGGATACACACTGCAAATTCTGATAGCTCCCACTTAGCAAAAAGAAATGAGTTGACATGAGCAAGAGAAAAATACCTCATTGTTATACTTATTTAAGAGTAAAATATCTTGCATGGGACGATGAGAAAATAAAATACTAGTACACCGTATGATCATTATTCCAGTTATCATGTGTAACATAATATGCAGCGATGAGGAATGTAACTCTTTTTTATAGTTCTTACTATTGCACATTTGCACTGATATATATCACAAGACAGCTGAGGAGCACACAGCTATGGTTTTGGGGGACCAAAAGAGAAAGGATTAAGCTTCATAAAGTCTTCAAAAATGATTCTGGTTATTAAGAAGCAAAGGAAGGAATATTTGTTAGTCACTTTGGGGAAACTTAGCTTTCAGGTTTACATGCAAGATCTGTTTAAACAAAAATGTTAACAGGTGTTATGTTAACACCCCCACACACACAGATGTTGGTACATCCCACCTGATCCTATCAGAGTTTATGAGAAAAGTGCTGACAGCCACATGCACTATGACAAATGGCAGCCATTTCTCTCCATGAAGGTTACTCAGAGGTCACAGGCTTATCATTGTCAATATCGTTGTCATTAAGTGAAGAGTGTTACAAATTTGGTATGAAAACACTGAAGGTGTTGTGATTCATGGGGGCTTATGGGCATCAATATGCATGAGGTGAAGAAACATTTGGAGTTAAGATAGAGAATCCGGCCCCTTTGAATGCACAATAAAAAATCATGTACTAGTAAAAAACCATCAAAATACCGCAATAGTTTCTATCTCTAAATTTCAACAGTTAAGAAAACTATACAGTAAATGAGCTGCTTAAACTTATAATAAAGTGAAAAATTGTATTGTGTCTAACAAAAATGTCACTGAATATCATCACAATTAAATTAGAAGTTACACATAGCTTTGAATTAGTTAAGAAATCTTCCTTTTATGATAGAAAGGGCATGGTAGACAAAAATTGTGAGCCATAACTGTTATGCAAGCATACAATCCTTTTATTCGTATCCCTTTTCTTAATCACATTTCACCTTGAATAAAAACACAGACAATTTGAAATGACATCATAATTGCACTGTTCTGCATCCTACCATACGTATAGATATCATTGAATCTTACCTTTCCAAGTTTTCTCTTCTTCACAGACTTGTCACTACTGTTGCTGGTGGTGCTGCCCGTGCTGGGAGACTGTCGCCCCTTCTGTCCCAGGTGACGGGCGTTGGCCAAGTGATTGACAGGAGAGGAAGACTCCGAAGGACTGCTGGAGCTGGCCTTCCCCTTGTGTCTAGATTGCACCTGAAGATCAGAGACAGGTGTGTTAAAATTTCATCTCTAAGACTTGGCTTTCGAGCACAGTTCCAAATCCTTTAGCTACAGTTCATTACCTCCATGAAATGTCATGGAATGGAGGTTATATTTTCTGTTATGTGTCTCTGTCTGTGTAGATGATTACTCAAGAACGGCTGGATGGATTGGTTTCATACTTGTTGAGTTGGTGGGGTGTGATGAAAGCTCGAATCGATGAGATTTTGGGAGCCGTATCTGTCTTTATAATCGATGTAATAATATCAGAAATCACCCCTATATTTGAGATATATTGGTACAGGCATCGTGCTTTATGTGTTTGTTAATGGGCTTAACTCCAAGCAGATGGTGAGGTGACAGCTGTTTGGGGAACCCAGAGTTTTTTAATATGATAATTAGTTTTATTTATGTCTGCTTAGGATATCATGGAGATGTTAAGCGTAAGTATAATTGTAAGAAGTTGAGGTACATTTAACGATAATGCTTAACAGGTATGGATGTCTCACATACTGTACTGCTGATTTGAGTGACATGGTGATTAAAATGCCATTAGGTCCTCTCATCTGGGTTGGGTGTCAGAAATTTTATGGGCGATACAGATGTTCTGATTTTGTTACGATAAGGGACAGTTGTTAGTTGTCTCTTTCGTAGCCAATGGTTTTTTAGCAGACGGGGTTGGCGCCAAGTATTCATCTTACAGTTGGTGTAGGGCTGTCAGAGGAAAGTGTGCATCTCGTTTCTGCACCGTGTGAAGAGCTGATGTTATGACATATTGGTGGAAAATCAAATCACCATCTGACTAAAGTTGGCCACGTCCCTTCTTCTTTCTGAGTTTCCCAACTTCCTCCCACCACACAGCTCTGAGGCACATAGTCGAACCTCAATAATGCCGACAACCTTAGACATTTTAAATGCCAAACATCAAGCTTAAGGAACACCACGCTACCATATGCCGTCGACCTCTTAAACGCACATTACACAATTAAGTGTCACATTTTGATAACTACTAATCAGATGGACATCCTCTGTGTCATTAAATAAATACACCACTACTTTCCCATAACATTTATATTATATAACCATTACTCTCAAATACAACCGACTATAAACATACATACCATCCACAAAAAAGCAATAAATATTTCATGGAGGTATGAGGTCCCCGAACTCTAGTTTATTGTTCCTTTGGATCTTTCTAGCACCTAGACGACATTGGCAGATTTCCTAGTACATGTATCAGGGTATTACAGGGAGAGGTTGCTTAGTTATCATACATATATATAAAAAGCCAAATGATGTATATTGTGAAAATCTCATGGTTAACATCTCATGGAAAATGACACGACTTTAAAATCAGTTTATGTACAACAGTACAAGAAACATCAGAGAGGAGTCAACTCCACTTGGAGGTTGCAAAAAAGTTATCTTCTTTTGTTCTTTGGGAAAATCAAAATGATTACAAAATTTGCCTCCAACAAAACAAAAAATATTGTCATATCTGCCACAATCAACAATCCCTCTGATTCAACTTTTACTGGTCTTTGTAATAGTTTCAGTTCCACTTACCTAATACTATAAGGTAAATTTGCATTTACATGACTTTTACAGGAAATATCATCATTCCTAATATTACACTTACCCCATCCCTATTGCGCCGTGTCCTCATACCAGCTTTCCCAGAATTCATTGCATCATCGTCCTTATCCTCTTTGACAGGTTTAAACATGAATGGCGGGGGTTCCCGCGGAGTCTCTATCGGCCGAAGCTCCCCATACTTCTTGAAGAAGATCCGACAGTCTGTGCAAAGGATGACCTTATCGTGGCCTCCGTGGTGCCAATCTCGAGAAGCTGGAATAGAAAAGAAAACTTTAATTCAGCGCCATGAGCTTCAGGACAATATCTGCAGGGTCTGTTACTGGCTAACATGTGGCTTGTTCTCATTTATTCACATTAATGAAGCGAAATCATCACAAGAAATAGGACAAGAAAAGGAAAAATTTATCAGAAATACAGTGGGAACCACTTCATAATTCTTGCCTTTGCTTTATATTTGTTAAAATATTTTTTGGCAAAACAGGCAGACTTTTGAAATCAATTTCTATACCGAGACATAATATCCCTTCTGCAGGCCTATGAGGTATCGCCATATTCAGTGGAGAAATGTGGCTGAATAACTAGGTAGAAATAAAATCCACAATTACATTACTTCTCCCTGACCCCAGTCACCCCTATATTGCTGCTTGTAACATTCGTGCCTGAGCACTTAAAAGGGTCGGATTGGAGCAACCCTTGCAAGGTAATCACCTTGGTAGGGCACACAAAGGGGCAGTCAAGTAGGAAGATTGTGCCAAAGTCGGAGAATTAAGTCACAAAGGCTGTGCAAGCAAGCTGTAAAGCGTGGCCCTGGGGCACTTCTTACATTATCAGCAGGCTGATGTGTCATGGGCAGGGAAATGTTCTGGTGTGAGGGCAGTTCTATACCCCATAAACATGAGTGACCTACACAATAGTCAATACCATATTCATGTACTGTCATTTAGGAATGTATGTCATTCATTAACAACCAGTTTCTTCTCCCTGATTACTATGAACAAACAAAGAGGTAAAAGTGTATTTGATAAGCACTTTCAAACATGCAATTTACCTATCTTAACTGGCAATAAACAATGTACATACATTCATGATCAAGAAATACGTTGCTATGCTATTGCAGGAATCATCGTATATTTTCATTGCAATCTGTCAGTAAATGCACACAAACAATTCCTACATGTAGCTGAAGTAACAACAACACTTCAAAACATGTTCCACCAGTTTTCCTCCTCACTACCCCAATAATCACATTGGCATGGCTCATTTACACTGTTTGACACAAACAATAGAGTGAAAACAGCAACCACTCAGATATTCTAAATCTTCTTTACCTGATTGCACAGACTCTTACACCTTTGCTTCTACTAATGTCCACTAAAACACCTTGTGAGGTACTTTCTTGCCCAAAACAACAAGTCTGAGAGTACAACATGAACCGATCCATACCTTTTGTACAATCTGGGTTCTAGCAAATTCAACAAGTGGGCAGACTTACACTAACATTCATTTGTAAGCTTTTCACAAAAGGAGAGACTTAAAATTCCACAGCATTAACAGGTGCAAAAGAAAATGTCCACAGTAACCAAAGACTGTCCCACTGTGCTAACAAACCTTCAACCCGTCTGGACCATCATCAAGACATTTACCAAGCACACTGTGTTAAAACTCTGGACATAATGTCTGTGTACTAATCGAACACGGCACTTACAACACAGCATACCTTGAGTTCACCGTAATTAGGACAGGCATCCGTAACAGGTGCTATGGTGTTGTAAGTGTCTACCTCACAGGTAGCCGGGCGAACAATACCAACTAAGTACCTGCCGGGGCAAAGTCGACACTTTCCATCACCCCTAACCTCGTCAAGGGAACCAAAAACAACATGCCACCATGTACGACAATACCGCGGTTGTCGGGCAGGCGAATAATTTTGTTGTGTGGTGACATCGGGTCAAGAGTCATGCATTCGCTCCACCTGACCCTGCCGACAAAACCGCCGCTTAAGTTACCACCCACCTGTCCGCCGTGGTGGCTCAAAACACGCAGCCAACAACACAAGTTTGCACCACACGTTGTCCCATGTCTTCCCCTCTTGATGACCTACCTCCAGAACATAGCACCTTTCCGGAAACTTTCCTCCATTAATTCTAAAGACTACACTGCCGGGGCGGCATTTACCGAATGTTTGTCTCTTTGCTCACCAGATAAGAGGATATTACGGGCCGATTTGTGTACACTGCACACACGGTAAACATGCAAATGTATACACAAGGACTTGGTGATTTGGATGACAAGCACGCACATGAATACAGACGTATTTTGGCAACAAAGCCAGAGGATATCTGATACCTAGAAAGCAGAGGCAGAGGTTGGAATGTTCAGGAAGCCAAATATATTTCACCATTTACGGATGCCAAGCCAAACACATGGTCTCATAACCCAGACAAGAATTTCCTGGGTATTTAGTCAACCTGTGTGTTTTTATCAAGCCAAAACGACCATCAACACATTCCCAATGTCCATGATGCATAAACATTAGTGTGTCAACTTGTTTAAGCTCAAGACATGTTAAGTTTACCACAATAAAACTTAACAGTGCTTCTAGGGAAGTCAAGACATGTGCATGTAGTGCAACCACATTTTCAACATCTGTAACAGTACTGTACTTGTGGCATTAAGTTGTTGAGGATGCTCAACTTCCAAACACGTGAGCTATGGGAGGTCCCATTCCATACATTTATAAGCAGGCAAAGCAAGTTGGGGTTGGGAAAGGGCACCGCCCAGGTGCATCCCTTCTAATAGAAATTCTAATTCTATGGTTTGAAATATACATATCATACATGTATTAACAAGAACTTATAAGACCAAAGATGTGTTGCTTTTTGAAAACAGACAGGAAAAGGAGAACATTTGATTTTATGTTATGCCAACTAATGTCCAATTAAGTCCAGACAATTTTGGCTACTATGATGAAATGGTGTTGCTTCTATCACTCTTGTTTGGAATTTTGATTCTTCTTGGCTTTGTGATCAGGTTTTGCATTCTGAACTACTCCTTGTGTACGAAAACCAACTTATAAAGGCAGTGTATGTGCGACTTCTGAAATGACTATATGTCTTTATACATGAATGCAGCCTTACGTGAGATACTCAGATACAGTGTAGTCTCTTTTTCAATACAAATACAACATATAAATGTACAAAGAGCATAAGGCTTGCATACATACAAATATATGTGAGCCTTATGATCTGAAATTTTTGTGTCCTGTGCCATTCAGGTGACTTTGACAGCTGTTGAGTATAACGAACTGAATAAAGCATTCAAAAACTTCAGAAAGTGTCAAATATACAATTAAAAGAAATAAACAAAGATTCAAAGGATGTCTGTTGTCAAAGAAGACTACACAACTGTAAAGCTTGCAACCTTTCTTTTGGTAATCCATTGGACCTATGCTGACATTCTACCGCACAATCAGAGATGGCAAGTCACCACAACCATGAAATTGGCTGCTCACAGAGAAACAGCGCCCAGGTCACCCAGTGCAACTGCAACTGTCCCCACTAGGATCTTGTCATCATCACAGATTTCCCATCCTCCTGGGTCGGTACCATATTATAATGCAACCATGAAATTGGGTGGATGCCTTCCGGGAGGTTTTGCTTATCCTGCCGCTAAGTTTTATTACCGCGTTTTTCTCAGCACGCAAGTGCAGGGAAGCCACCTGATCACGCATCTGTCACTGAGCAAGTGCAGCCCAGTTAGAGTTATGACACAGCTTTGCACACATCGGAGGCGGGATTTGGCGGAGCCGGCTGGCCCGTTAACGTTCCATCTCACCTGGGAAACCTTTGACATTCACCGTGCAGGGCAAATTACAACAGCCATTTTTTATGGACCCAATAGAAGACTAACTTAGATAGAATAGGAAGGGTAAATAAAAACAATCTATCCCCTTATGTTTTTGTGGTGAAAATATTTGTTTTCCTTATGTTTTCTCTATTACATTTAGGATTACAGATTACAACAAACCATACAAGCAAAGGACTCTCACTTGTAGTGAAACAGTGTCTGCAAGCGTAGGCGCTGAGATCGCGTGAGTCGCTGTCCTCACTGTCCACGTTCTCCAGTTCTGTCTCGCTGGCAGAGCTCAGGTCCACTGGAGGAAAAGTAACAATCTTAAGAGATCTCTCAATGTAGTTCAAGATGACCTCCAAAAAGCTAGATAATGAAAAATGTGTATAATATGCTTCAAATGTGGAAAGTTCCTTTCAAAGAAAAGAATGGGGCACTGCAATGCTTTTTGGGACCATAATACACAAAGGCAGTGACTGATATATATAATGTTGTGTTCATTAGATAGCATCCACCTGTATTACTATCTGCAAAAAGCAATTGCAAGCATGATTGTGAACTCCACAATATGTGGTACAATCCTATGGACGCTAAACTGGATAGCATGAGAGAAAGAGAGAAAGAGAGAAAGAAACTTACAGAATTCAGAAGAGGGAGGCCTGTTCCCGTTGCCAGCACGCGACCCCACTCCACGGACCCTCCTAAGTGTGCTCTGTCTGCGGTGCCTGCGGTGAGGGCGGCAGTTGTTTGCTGCTGGAGTTTTCTTCCACAGATAGTAGAACTCAACAAGCTCGCTCTGCAGTAACAACAAGGAACATAGGTGATAAGTAAGAATGTTGATATGGGTTACGATAGAGGTAGCTAAGGGAGAACAGGACTTACATCCTTGCACAAGTCTGAAATTCCTGAAAGATGCAGTAACAATAGTTATGATTATTTATGATTATACATTTTACCTGGTTATTTAACAATCAGTTGTACAGTTATACTATTGATGGTTTGGACAGAGTAATGGAATAGTATTTCTTCCTCTCCCTGTGGTGTTCATATGGGGTACTTAATCAGGTGTTCTCTCTCTCTCTCTGGTTTAACATTTGTTGTTCCCGGTGTTGATAGTTGATAAGGTAGAGGAAAATTTGTAGACTGAACAGTGTACATATATGCAGACTGTAATTCCCTGACCTATTATAAAATTTAAAAAAAACTCATTTCTACCTTTTTGAATCTTGATACACTACACTCAATACTTTGAACACCAAACCTATCTGTTCAGAAATCATTGCCACGGGGTATATTCATTCTGCTACCACCAGTGTGTTTTTACAAGGTTTATCTCATACCCTGCAGTGAATGTGATCTATGTTTACTGCATGCAAAGCTGCAAACTACACAGTACTAATGCAGATTTTTATCTTGCATCAACTTTTCGGACACGGATTTGTAACATCAAAGGACATCAATCTTAAAAGTTCTTTGATTCTCACATGCATAACACCACCCTCTTGGCAAAGAAAAATTTCCTCTAATGCATACATGTTTAAAGACCAAGGAAAGCCAAGCATAACAAATTAGGCTTGATTGGCTTGGAATAACAACTATGTAAAACAGAAAGCCCAGCAACAAAACTCTAAGCCTGGAAGAACTCTAAGATTCTTAAGACATGGTTCAACCATGGATGGAATTTAAAGGAGCCAAACCATCTCTTCTCTGTACCATTTCTAAACTTACTGCAGCCTTTGGCAAATAAAAAGATCTTTTCTAATGATAGTCACACATTGTATTCTACGTGTAATTGTGGGATGCATTGCCTGTGTGGGATTCACTTAAACTTTCTTGAAACAGTATTTAACTTAAACTCCATTCAATGACTGTTGCAATAAACCTCTGTGACAATACATTATGATACACAGATGTTTCTGGAAAATTATAGACTAAGGAAGGCAGAAAAACTATGCAAACGTGCTAGTACCTGTATTAGATTTTTCAGGATGAAGCTTCAGACAGAAGTTAAAATTCAGCATTAGATATTTTTACACGTGTGCTGAAAAATTGTTGTCATAAATATAGTATGCCCTCCTTAACAAATGTATCAGAACAAATATTGATGAATGATACATGTAGGAAGATTATGTACAACATGACTACAATATGAATATTTGATAATACACAGCTGTACATTCACACACTGTTAATATGAGCTCTGCAGGAGAGGTTACTTGGGGTCATGGGCAGGTACTAATATGGCATACACAAATTATTCAAGCCCCAACTCAAAGCACTTGGAAAAAATGATGATGACCATGTTCAAAGATAAGTTTTGTAGAAACATTACAGTTGATAATCCTAATCAGCAATAGCTTGATTTTATAACACGTCAGGCATATGAGAATATTGTACCAAAAATATCAACAAAGATCATTAAACTTTAGGAATTACAGCTGTGAAAATTGGAGTTAATTTTAGCAAAAACATGTACAAATGATTTATATTTACAGGAGGTTAGTTTGACCTTGGAAGTCATATTCCCATTAACCCCCTTCCCACCTTCAACCCCACTCTTCATCCATTATTTAATGTGTCCCAATTCACACTACCAGAAGCCATCTTTATGGCATAATCTGTGAATAACGTATTCCACTCCAGGGTGAAGTGCAGAGAGCCGCTTTCTCTAGCATCAAGCTGGATAAGTGCAACCAAATTTGTAGCATCTTTGCAACAGCACTGATTGTAGCAAACTTTGAAATTGGTCCGTTTTACTACTCTAGGCTGTATCAAGTGTAACCAGTATATATCTCATACATGTACTGGTATTATGTACAAAATTTTCTTTGTATTAAAACCAACCCGTTACTTACATGTAAGGATACCACAGAAATCAGCTGTGAAAATCAAGGAAGATGATAAATATCTACTTGAAGTTGTTTCAACTGTGTCAAATTTCTTCATAGCTTACACAATAATGTAGCGGAAGATTTGCCTATTCCACAGCTGCTAAATAATTCAGTAGTTGGTGGCTGTGAGGCTGGGAATATATGGCCTGCAGTTGGCCACAGCCTACATCGGTGGATAATTCAAGGTGTGACTGCAGGCGCGTTATCGATCCTTCCAGACGGCACTTTGTACCGCGGTTCTGAGGAGCGCCATCGCTGCATCACTCGTGAGGGATCAACTACGAGCTGCAGCTTCTTCCCCTGCCATGATTAACCTTCTCGCTCAGTGCTGGATCATGCGGATGGAAGAGGAGGCAATCTGCCTTCAATTTTTTCTCTAATTCATCACTGTTGCATTATGTGATCGTCTCAGCTCAACATCAAAGAAAATGGATCTACTTTGCTGCTCTGTGCTAATGTCCCTTTGTCTGGCTTTGATATTCATGTACACGTTATGTTTCATATGAAGGAGAAGTCTCCTGATATGAAAAAAATATCTGAAATGATTTTACAACGTTGTGTGGAGGTGTTCATCATTATTAATCACCAATTTGGATAAACTGTGTCAATTTTTCTACTACTCTTCCATGATGCTTTTACAGGTTGCATCCTTGGCCTTTGACCTTATGCACAATCACTTACTATGTGTCCCAAAAAATTGTTTAGGTTGTTCAACCAATATCTGGCCTAAAGATTTTATTTAATGTAGTTACATTTTGCCTTTCAATGCTTTTCCTTCACATAAATGTATCAGTGGTTCAGCCAGTTGTAAGTGGCGTGTTACTGTTAGGTTCTGAATAAGGGTGTGGTCCTTCATTAACACAAGATAAGTGACTTACGATTTTTTCAATCCATACGAAGAACAGCAATGATCCCTAGTACTAGTGGCAGTACTATATCCGAAAACATGTTAAGAGAGAACTGACAATAGCAGTAGACTTCTATGTTGTTACAGAATGAAAGCAGATCTCTCAGTTGTAGAGTCAGACTCTTCAGTCTCTATTCTCCATCCTTCCCAGTCACACCACAGCCAACCATAACAAACAAGCTTCCTGCCTTCCTGCAGAGTCCCTGACCCTTGCACAGAAGCTAACCAAAACATGAGAAGCTGAGCTGCTTCAGTAAAACAGTCTACCCAGAAACACAGTACATGTAGTTTATACTCCACATGTTGCTTTGTCCAGGGACACAATAAAAGTAGAGAAAATTGTACAGTTACAAACTTCTAACAGACATTTGGTTAAAGCAATGTGAAGGTAGGCATAAAACAAGACACCTCACCCAGCTATATGCTGTTGTTCCTGAAGCATGGCCTTGGCAATGTGTCAGATTGTCAAGTCCTTAAAGATCTAGAATAGCTTCTTGTATTTCCAACCGGTAATTCCTAAGCTTTGGAGGCAGTATGTGGCAAGTCTTTGAAAAGTTCATGCTCCCACTCCATTTGAGCAAATGGCAAAGTCATTAGGAGAAGTACAAATGGGATTACACAATGTCTGAACCTTCCTCCACCAATCCGCCCCCCCCCCAGACACACTAGGATATCAAGTTCAGATTGTTGTGGGATGGCTGGATGAACACCAAGAGTGTTGGACAAACAGGTGTTACACCTGGGTGCATGCAGGAGCAGTTGTTGTCCCACTCTCCCATGGTGTGTGACTGGGCAGGTGTTGCTCTCAACCTGCACATTGCTGACCTATAAGTTATGGTGTTCATGTGGGGCATAGACTTGAGTATTGGTTTCAAGGATAAGCACCTTTAGCACACTGCAAACAACTCCACATCTGCCTTAGTACTTGTGTTCAATGGCCTCCATCTGTCAGACAATAGGTTACCTAGTACCTCCCTATCTACCTACATTTACAGTGTACAGTATCTTAACACTAAAACTGGAAGACTTAGTCATTCCTGAAGTTTTGCTTTTGCGTATCACAGAAGAAAGCTTTAACTTTGTCTGCAGAAAAAACTGCATCTTCCAGAAGATGACAATAACTAAAACTTTTCTCAAACCTTCTAAGTTCTACTTAGTTTTCGAAAGGAGGAACTGAGAGGAATTATCATTTTGGACTAGAACACATTACATTCCATCTTTGCACTATCAAACAAGTTTCTCATAAATAACAGATTTTCCCTCCAGTTATTGAGGAAGTCAGCACAAACTATACTTCAAGGAATTAAGCGTGTCCAATGGTTTGTGTTATCTTGTCTTCATGGCCATTTATCAGAGATTCTCCATGCCTTCCAGTATTCAAAAGGGGGCTGAGATGATCTACCACTTTCTTCATGCTCTGCAGCAAGAAGCAAGTTGTAAAACTTAACAGAAGGCACAGTGCAGGAGCTTGGGGACTGCTCAAGTGTCATGGTACACTTCAATCCACCCCCTCTGTAAATAATGCTGACAAAACATAATGGAACTAGAAAATCCCATCTTCCCCTCTAGAATCCAATTGCTCTTTTGAAAAGGCCAACCTGACTAGATGGGTGATGATTCCACAGTTATGTATGGGTCCTGCCTACCTTTTAGTCGGAATTGTCAAGGAACAGCACACAATTCGCTCATCCATTCCGACGTAATAAATGGCAGTCTTGAAATCAGTCCCCAAAGTTGTTATCCAGGATGACAGATACAAATGGCAATCTGCAAGACTTATTTGAACAGCGACAGTGATGCAGTCGTGCCTAATGCCCGGTGATTTACTCCTTCTTTACCTACATTATTGTAATTACCCAATAACACACTTGGTGTGGGAATAGCTGTGATGAAGGCAGCCTACAACAAACTCGGGTGGGGCCCTGTATGGGAAGGACTGAACTTTCAAGAATTTTATCTGGAAATTTACAGAAACAGAACAATTGTTGTACCATCAACTCTCCCGATTGTGCAGTGTACCCTAAGACAGCCACATTAAACAATTAAGGTGCATTTGATGAGCTATAATATTGCAGCATTACGTAACCCTGAGGTATGCACACTTCAGATATCCAGGTGTTCAAAACATTCTTGAGAAGGCCTCACAGACATTTTTTTTAAAAACTGGCTTTGAGTACCAAATAATTATACATAAGAGTTGACATCATCAACAAACAAAAAAGAAATCATACCTGTAGTATAATAAAGCTGTTGGACTAATGAGAAATAACAAGTGACAAACTTTATGCACAAATTTGGAAACCATACATATGCTGCTAACACAGCTTTCTTGACAAAAAAAATGAATGTCTTGATATAGACAACAAGTCTAAGGCAGCTGACTTGCCTGACATCAAAGAAGGGATAATAACACATCTTGTCCCACTGCTTCTATCAGGCAAATCACTTACATGTATGTCTCTTTGGGGAAAATCAATGGACTAATGGTGGGGAACAACTGGGAAGCAGTGTAGCTAATTTGTAATCAATTAAAGTTTCAAATATTCACCAGTACATGTGACATGTCTCCACGCAAACTCAACTTTTGTAGCCTGACTTGTTCGTTTATGAGAATGCCATACATGTGCAGGGTGACATTTAGACATCTTAAATCATCACCACTGAACTTTTAAACTTCTTTTGTGCCAAATCTCATTGTTATGTTGCTTGATTTTGGTGCTTTTGGGGCAACACATGAACTGAGTAATATCTACAAAGGTTTTACAATAAAGTTGTGTCTCCTTATTGAAATTGCAAGCATTTTTTTTTTAATATTCAAGTCCCTGAATACAAAGTCATGTCTACAATTATAACAATTATATTCTTATCGTGTCAATGGTACAGAAATTTGTCATGCTCTGCTGTCCATTTGTTGTGAAGCTTCCTTTTACAATGGCACAATCTGATCTTTCATTGGCCAGCTGTTATACTTTGTGTGTAAGAGTGTAAGGAATTGTATTATCGCATGTATTATTCATAACAACTGATTTTTATCTGTAAGGGTAATATCTAGGATTTTCAACAACCACCCTGCCAAATCTTTTTTCATCTCATCTCAAGGAACAATCTTTATCTATTTTCAATACCACCTTGACATTTACTGTTTTACATATACAAAGAGTGTAACTCCAACACTGTAAAGAACAAGTACAAATTGATTAAATATTCAAGGATACGTACAAATAGAAGAATACATTTGGACATATGGAGGATCTTTTTGGCTAGCTTATTATACATCCCTTCTCTTGCCAGTCCTCAGCTAAGCAATGATTTCCAATCAGGTTTCCAAGATGTTGCAAGATGCACAAAGAAAAGGATTTTTAATCACAATATAAAAATCCCAGAAAACTAATATTTAACTGGTTCTGTTCATAGCATTTAATACATGTAAGTGTTTGTGAAATTGCTTTTCAGTTCTACTACATCTCCTCCTTGAAAATCGTGGCTGTTTCTACCATCTGCACAACCAGAATACAAGTAGCTATAAGGTAATCATGTAATGGGACCTATTACAGAAAAGTATCTCAGCTATTCAAAGCAACGTAGACTTGCTTGGATGGATCAGAAGCTAAAACGTGCATTCTTTATTTAGGGGCAAGGACAAAATTTTATGGAGATGTAAAAGATATTCATATATTGTAAAATATTCCCCACAAAATTTGGATTCTTAACGTTCTCTTCAACATTTCTGACACACCTGCAATATCAAACATTCATATTAAATCATCAAGCCCCAACAAAAATGTCCTTATTTCATCCATGATATTAAAAACCAGCAACATGAACTACCCAGTGTAATACATGTACATAATCTACTGCAAACATCTGTATCAGTCCTTATTCTCCCCTCAAGATTTGATTTCAAAACAAACAACTTGAACAACACAACATACTTGACCCTTTGTTTACCAGTCACATTCATTTTCAACTTAAAAGAAATAGCACAATGTGTGCATTTCATACAAACCATTTTCTATCAAATGTGTAGCATGCATGCCTCCATATTGAGCATGTAAATGTGTACATATGTACATGGTCCCTCCCTACTGGTACAACATGGTCATGGGAGGGGCAACGACCCCAAGCACACAATGAAACCAACAACATAAGGTTCAATAACTCCATTAAATACATATTACAAACAACACTCCTGTGGACAAAGGAAAGCACTCACCGTTTCCTTCTCTGGAAGCAGCTCCTTTCGAATACGGAAGAAATTCTTGCCAAACTGCCGCAGCCCCTTCACGAAGCGTTTCTACGGGACGAACAAAGAAGGGTGGCGGCACATTAATACCACTGGCCAGCACAATGGATGGGCATACAAAATACACAGCCTGTCAACAAAAATTAATTGTGACAGTCCTGCTATTCAGAGCTGTGCGGGCCTAAAATGCTTGCTCGCGTGTCCTTTGTTCCACGCCGGCTCACAACAAATCGTACAACCTGCTTTGCATTGTGTTGCACGACCGAGTCTCTTTGTACGAGCCACGGCCTTAGGATACATCCTTTTCCTGCCTTCATGCAGGTCCAGCTTTCTGTACTGATTCTAGAATTACATGTACGGAAAGATTTTCCAAGTACAATAAAGTCTGAGCCCCTTTTCAAAACTGGGGACAGGCATGACAGGTGTTTGGGAAACTGCAAACATTACCGTGAACAATTGACAATGCAAAAAAATAATAATACAATGGTTCAAGCTTTCTTTAAGACATATTATGTGCAAAATACAACCTTTCTTCTCAATACTTGTGACATTCCTGATGCAAACTCTTTTGGGAATAAATGTAACATGTCGAAAATGCCTTTGAAAAATTACCTGTGCTGTCTACCTTAAGACAAGCCGTCTGCCATCATCTAGCCAACACACCACGGCCCAAGGTACGACTTATTAGCTCCATCAAACCCCACTCGCCAATGCCTTGCACTGATTTCGATTCGATCGCCCGCCACTCAGTCCTGCCCGCACAACAATCAACACGAGCACTGTACCAGGGCGCCCTTTGCTCCCAGCACATCAACACGCGTCACATGAAATTCAAATCACCTCGTTGCAGACCAAGCAGGTACAATCTGCACAGCCTGGATTTACAGTTGAACCAACCAAAGAGATCATGACTACTGGGGGTATCACAGAGATCCCAACCCTGCCACTGGAGCCTTTCCCACATTTACAAACATACATCAATGGCAGCAGGAGACCCTCACAAACAACTGACAAATATTCTGTGCACAGTATCCATCTGAGAATCCTCCGGGATTTTGGACTCCCCCATGACTTTGAGAAGTGGAAGAATCCATTCCCTGCAGCTGTGGGTGGCTATTCTCCATATTATGTGCCCTAAACCTATGATTTATCTGTCTTAGGCACTTCCAATACCATTCTCAGTTCCACATGATCTTTCGGATAACACTGAAATAACAGCGGATAACCTCAATTCCTGTTTTGTAAACAGTACTATGATGCTTGTATTCAAGGCGTGCCCTAGTTTGTATTCAAAGGTATTATTTTGACAACGATAATTGTTACGCTTATTGAACCCTTATCGGCCCTGACTTACTTAGTGACCAGCAGAGGAAGAAACACATTTCGGTGCTTCCATTAAATGTAATCACAGGCATGTTTCTCCCATTTAAATCACCCTGTTCAGTTCTCCCCCACCATAAGTACATGTGCCTCGCTTCTCTCATCCTTTAATCTCCTGGCTTAGAGCGACCAAATCTCTCCTAATGCAACTTGCTGGGGCCGATTTGCCTAGCTATTAGCAGGTAAATCGTAGAAATCCCCCGATTCCACCATTTCTAATCTGCCATTATGCATTTTGTGCAGACTTTTCCACGTCAGTCGCAACATGTTTGTGCAATGGATGGGACTGTAAATCAGAAACGCACCGCATGTCGTAAACGTCCAATAAACTCCACATCTGGTTCACGTGATACAGACACATAAAACAATCCGTGCAATAAGCAGATCCGTAACAAATGGCATTTATGCAATCAGAAAACAAGGTTAAAACGTTACTTTAAGTTTTTCCTTATATAATAAAAGCTGTTACTTTTTAAGGCCACTCAAATTCATATTCTTAGTTCTAAGACGGAAAAGGACAAAATGGGAAGAATTGAATATGATAATATTCATTCCTTGAAACTGTGAGCCAAGATTTGAATGTTTTAGGTTTCAGTAACTGTTACTGATTTTATTGTTGAACTTCCATTTTAGCATAATCTTTTTCATAAACTGGGAAAACAGCATATCATATTGGTGCGGTCTTAACCAAGTCAATTAACAACAAATTCGGTTTGAAAAATTGTAGATAGATGTTACGCCCGAAGCTTTCAACAATGAAACAATAAAAAATTCCAATAAAAAAGCTCATGGTGCTCATTAAAAAATATGCTAACAGCTGGTAGCACACTCTATGACATTGTAGATTGTGAAACTAATAACTATATGATTCCCAGTTTGCCCAACATGTAAGAGCAAGGCAATAACACCAGCCATATCAGTGGTTGTACAGTTAGGGAAGTTGACTCTTCCTACAGACAGATCAGATACTCTACTTGGGGTGCATCTATACAGATGTGACATCAGTTAGGATGGACTTCCATGGACTAACTGATTTACAGGTAGATCTTGAGTTTGGTGGTTAGAAATACAGATTTTGCTCACTGCTGCTGTACCAGGCAAACATTTGGAGACAATGTCGATCATGAAATAGAATTTTCTGCCTTTGAGTTTCTGGGTCCATCCTACAGTCCATCTTTCCCTTTTAATTTTAGAATTTGAAGATTACAGATAAGAGCACAAGTATCAAAGCTGTTGACATAATCCAGGCCCTCGAAAAGTAATCCTTAAACCTAAAAATTGAATGGTTATTCCAAACCTCAAAGTTGACTTTGTAATCAGTTACCTCTGATACATCTTCAATATTCTTGTTAATGGAAATAATGCATGCAAATACATACATTTTGTACACAAATTTACATTTAGCTCTGTACTATAAACTAACTGCATTTCATCCTGCAGTGGTCAACAACTATTAAACCTGGGCCCATCCTAGTAGTTTACCCACTAGCAAACAACACAGAATCACTATAAACTATGAGGATGGTACCCATGTTAGTGGATAACATCAATTAATGTCCATTCCACAAGCAACTATAAGGTCAACTCTCACGGAGACCAAGTCTGATCAATGCTTAGGCCACCAAAGTTACACAAGCGAATCCAGTTCGGATTCCTCGCGCAGACAATATACAGCACACCCTGGACAGTCGGGGAGGAGTGATGAATGTGGCGTTGAAGACGGAGGGTGAGACTGAAGCAGGATGCATCTTTCATACACCACCCCTGCCCTCTCCCTCGACCTCTCCCAACACCCATGTTTATCATCCTTGTAAGCAGGATTCACAGTGTGTTCATGAAGTAGGGAGAGGGCACCTGCACCCAGAGATTACGCCAGATCACACAGAATGTCTCCTTAACTTTGATATGCTTACCTGTAACCAGGTTTGGGAATTGGATACAATCTGTTTTCATTTACTGCATTTTGGTACCAATTTAGAGAGTACAAATGGCAGCAGCATTGTACAACTGTAGACTACATACATGTATGGCACATGATGATGTAGCGGTACAAAATGTCATGGGTTCAAAACCACTTGAGAAAAAGTTTTCGTGCTAGACAGAAATGTTCTATTATTGTCTTGGAATAAATAAGTAAGATTTCTCATCTCTTTATTATTCATAGCTGTAACCCTTACCCCGCTAACGTTTGCTGTCACTTATCAAGAGTTTGTCATGGGAGAAGGAACACATTCTTAGATATTTATTTGCTTGCTACAAGTGGAACAAAACAAGGATTCCATGGCACACTGCACATGCAATTGAGCCAAATGACTTGGAAGGAAAAAACAGAAGTAGAGAGAGAGTTCTAGACTTGGAATAAAGTTCCAGACCAATCCATAATGCTATCTGGCTACATCATATCAAGTGTGCTGATCACCATGCAATAGCCATATACATTGTACACCCTTGTGTGGTGTGAGATCAACGGACCACTCCTGACAGGCTCAAGCACTACAATCCCTGTTCCATCATAACATCTTAAGCTGTCAGAAATCATGATGAACATGGATCATGCTAAAAGCCGTGGATTTGGGCACTCAGTCAGTTCCCATTTGGGCTGAGCAGACCGTAGCTGTTATAACGTACATGTAAGGTATGCTGAGGTCTCTATGACTGGTGAATACTGATGGCCATATGCAGACTGATTAATGTCTACACCCATGCACTCTGATGGCTCTCATTTACTGGAACTTCCTCACAGAATTTGAACTACCGTAGATGGCAACTGGGACTCATATTCATCATAACGAAGCCTCAGAAGTTTCCAATACTTAGTAAAGCATGACACTTGCGATACTTCCTTCAAGAGTTATGTGGTCTAATATTTTTGCGTACATTTTTTAAGACTATGTCTTGTAATTCTATTTTCAAAAATAAGTTTCAAACTTACTCAGAATTGCTCCAAGACAAAGACTAACCGTTATAAGATATCTGCAATAACACTTTGTCATATAAACTGAATAAATTATGATAATGAGTGGATAACTCTCCAATGCACTAGCAAAGACAATACTGGGGGCATAATCATGCTGATCAAAATGCAATCATATTCTAGAAAATGGCAAAAAGTTGAACTGTGTCTTACCGTTTCATCGTCTGTCCACTTCCTGTCCGCCGATACGGGGACGGGACGTTTCACCAGGGCCTGCAGGGCCTTTCCTGTGTTGTAGTCAAACTGGTGCAGCTGTAACAAGGAGTAACATTAGAGTTACCGTTTCTGAACAGAGATTGGTCAACAGCTGAAAAATAAATACATAACAGGAACATGTTGTAACCTTCCAACTGCTATTGAATGAATATATCTCGAATACATCTGGGGTATTATTTGCAGCCAGTAGGTACCCAATTTTTTAGTAATGATACAATTTCTGAACCATTTATCCATTGATGTAGCCACTAGAGGCACACACCTGGTATTCAGATATCGGATATGGTGAGGGCAATAAAATGGTTAAACTGCAATATGAGTCAAAGCTAGCATCAATTTTTAAAAGCCATTATCTCTTGGCATTTATTTTGTATGTTCCATTAGCCTGACATTGAACAACATCTCAGATTTAAGGTAATTGAAGCTTTCACTTAAATGTACATATTGGATTGGACTCTTCATTAAAATTAAGCACATCAGTGATGTGTATGTAGTCTGTACAGGTACACGTAAATGTATGTCTGCCCCTTCGAACACCAGGCATCTTGCTTTGACTTATGTCCCCAGATTACATCTATCACATTTTATGCAGAGGGGAATTTTCTCCCCGTCTGCCTATAAACTTTTTGTCCATGAGTCCCTAAAGTACCTGTCTTGGTGTTGTGTACACACAGTCAGGCAAAGCAATCTGGACACCATAAAACTGGTGAAAAATCATCCTATCTGTCCAGAAATTGCAGCCATCCCTGCAAACTCCCCAATTTAGTGACAGACCTTGCCCCCATACCGACCTCCATTTCTCACAATGTCATGTCTCGACCTTTGGCCCTTGACCTGCTGCACCTGCAACCTAAGCCTGCCATCAGGCATAACCTCACATCTGCTGCTATCTTGCAAATATCCCATCGCCTTTATGGATTTCTGTCCAACAATCTTGTCAAAATAGTTGGCGAAGAGCTTATTTGAAGCCTTGGAAAGGATAGGTTTTATGTCAAAGTTTATGATGCCTGGTGGCATGCTCCCTGCATTTCTGCCTATGGAAGGGATCTGTGCGAAGAATGCAAACAATCCCGGGACCCTAATAGCACAAGTCATTTCCCATCTTGTCGGATTGGCCGGACGCATTATGGCCTGCCGTAACATCCACCCTGATGACACTGACCCAGGGATCTTTTCCACAGTTGTTGACTGGCCTCTCAGGCTGTCAATCAAACAACATCATTCCACTGCCACCAAACGATGTTACAGGGTAATTTACCACAGCAAGGGTATAAATAATTTAAGGCCTTGTGTTTTATTCTTGTAACTTTTAATTTCTACGGATTTACCTGGTAATAGCTACTGCTATGTATCTTCTAGTTTTACACCATTAAGTACATGCCTAGATTTGTAACAGAGCTGCTATATTCCTATAGTTACATTGATTAACTTTCAATGAGTAGCATCTTGACACTGACAAAATATATTTATGTGCCTGTTTGAACCAAGTTCTAATCAGAACTGACAGGAACTTGAACATCTCGCCGCTGAATTGCTTCCCAATCAACCATAATCAAGTCACTTGAGAAAACAAATCTGTAAATTAAGCCTAAATGATCGTTTCATCAAATTGATGTTGCTTTGGGGAAAATTAGAAAAATGCAAATTAGACCTTGTCTAGTTATGTGTTTTAATTGCTACATACCCTTGAGGTTGTTGGAGGGCAAGCTTGTGATAAATCTTGCTAAGTATATCCAAAGAGCATTTGTAAATCATAACTTCTGAAAGATATTTCAATACAAAAGATGAAGAATGTCACATTTTTTCCAATTTCTTCCATCTATATTATACAGAAACCAACTTATAGTCCCTAACAGGGTTGTAGCCAGCGCCTGTCCTACCGTCCTTTGACAGAATTTTACAGCTGGGGACGGAAAAAAAATTGCCCATTCAGTGCTCTGTGATGGATAAAAATCGATATGTAAAGATATAAACAAACTTGCAATTTGAACAGCTACGTCTACTAGCAAAATCTACACCTCAAAATACAGGAAAGGGAGTTTCAGTGGGTCTAGATTTCAGAATTTTCTGGGGGAACATGCACCCAGACCCCCCAAGGAATGTTGTGTGCTTATAGGATTTCTATTAAAAATTGAGGGGACAGAAAATGATTTCAGGCTGGCTACAACCCTGGTCCCTAAATATGGAAGGAAACAGCATACAGCTGCTATAAAAGTTATGTTTGTGTCAATAACAACCATTGAACATTTACCTTGTAACTCTCTTTTCTAGTTTACAAGAACTGGAGTTCATCTTTTTTTACTGCATGGGTAAATCTAGGCTTGGATAGGATTGATTAATAGTGAACTTAACATGTACTCTATTTAGCAAAATCAGCTTTGAAAGCCATCTCAGTCAGGTCAATGACCCCCCTTTTGACAAAAGATCCACATTCTGATCATGAATGCTTGTCTCATTGTATAGCTAAAATATCTTACTGCAAAAGTAGTCAAGTGCAGATGAAAGAGCAATTTTTGTGCTGCTATTGGACTATGTAACAGTATAATCATTTTCATTCACCTTTAGCTACCTTTAGCCGGAAGGAAGTACATTACTCCAAAGATAAGGCATGGGTTTACAATAATGTCACATGATAGATGACTTCTTTAACCACTTAGACAGGCAAACACAACTTAAGTTCATAACATATTTTGTGCTTAGTTGTATGACATCTTTTCTGCAGTCCTTAGGTGGTACACTTGCAAAGGGAGCCTGCAGAGAATTTGTATAGACTTAAGTGATTTTGCTTTCCATTAGCCACATATCACGTCACAACCCTGAGGTCTAACTTCCCACTTCTCATGCATATTGCTTTCTATCTGAGCTCCCAAGACAGATTAAACTTTCTCAAGCTTCTACAGAAACTCCTTCAATTTATATCTTCCTTCATCTCGATACATCCCACCACTCTCCCTTGGCACAGACATTACAACCCATCAAGTATTACACACAACTACAAGTAATAAAAAGAAGATGTTGTGAAGGCTTTGGGAACATTCTTGGCTTTGAAAAATTTGATCATGTCAGTCTACATAAAATAAACCTGTTTGGAAACTTGCCTCTGGGAAATCTTCTCTCTGGGAAGTTTGACAACTTTCACGCCTAAGCGAAGTTTTAACATACATCATGAACATGGATGTGGGATGATTCCCAATGTCTCCAATGGTTTTATTACCATGTTTTAGGGTTTAATAAAACAAACTGTAGGTAAGGAATGCCACCAATCAAATCAGCTATACATAAGAGATTCTAATGGCATTCTCAACCACACATTTCATGCCCATTATATCGTTAAGATGACTATCAATGATACTACACTTTGTTCAAGTGTATTCATATGAAGCACTAAATCCAATTATAACTTATCTCTAAGCTTGTACGTAATATACTAAAGGTATACATAAATTGAAGATATTACAGAATCCCAGAATGGGCCCCCAATGTTCTTGAGGCATTTCAATGCACTATCTTTTATTACCCCAGTATCTACATAAATCATACACGACTGCATCTCTATTGATCTCCTTCTTTCAACTTTTTAATTAAGTGTGGAAGATGACAATCTTATCTTTCGTTCTGCCATCTGTAAGTTTCGAGAATCCGGCGACCTCCACCTTCAGATAGCAAGACCAAACATACTACTTGGTATTCACCATCAGCCACCGTGCACTTGATGAAGAAGGACATCAGAAGAGTTATGAGCCATAAACTTGCCTAATGGGGAAGGCTGATGGCGCCAAGTGCACAAGGGGGACATGTAAAATCTGTCGTGCCGGTAAGCTGCCTTCTATGGTATGAAAGGGATGTTATGAGACAGCAGAATAACTGTCATCCATGAAAGACTATTAGTGCTAACCGTACCTGCCATACATCTAGCCTCCATTAGAAAGCATCTGGGTAATATCTGCCACCTTTATGAGAGCCAAGCACTACTCAGCAGGCTCCATCCGAAATGGCATTTTAAAACCTTTCTTCAGTTTTCCCTTGTTAGCACTAGTTACCTTTGTGACTTTTAAAACTTTTCACATAATCCGAGCCCCGGAAATGGATCTGGTCTTGACTTAAGTGGACTGAAATTGGCATGAACAAAACTGCGAACATTGATATGCAAAAAGTTTTGAGACAGTATAGCAGTTACAAACTTTTTTTAAATATTGCACCAAGAAGCAAGGTCAACAGTATTGACTAGACTGTAACAAACTTTATAGGGAATTGTGGATACGTAACATTTGATTTAGAGGGATAAGTGCTCCATAACTTTGCAGGCAATTCTCTGTTTTGCTACCGGTACCCCATAAATTGGTTTCCTACAAAAGACTGCATTTCATCATGAATTTGTTATTGCATACTGATCGTGAATGGCATTTACGAGTATGGCCAACAGCCTTTCATCCATAAATAACAGCTTTTAAGAAAGTACATTCTTTTCTTTCTCATTTCAAGAACAAAACACAAACTGTAATTTTTCTTCTTTCATATCAATCATTATTGACGTCACATTTTCCTTCGCATTAATGTATGTAATCAATATGGCACTGTCTTTAATCCACTCCAAAAGATGTGAGCAGATAAGAATCAAAGTCAAAAGTTTCTCCAAGATGTAGAAATCAATTTTACACTCCAACAGATGGCCTATTAGTCTTGTAGCATTGAACTAGACATGTGCATTTAGCTTTAGACTCAAGCACAATTTGGGTTTTGGATACAAACCTATATAAAACCCCAACACACCACCATGTTAAGGGTAATTCAATCTCCTTGACAGCCTTATGAACAATGAAGGCAAGACCCTAACATGCCATAACACAACTCCAACATCTCAATAATTTATACACAATCTCAGCTATTCAATTTCTGTGCGGATTCACAATGCTAGGTATGATAACATCATTGTTCCAACTAGTCCATAATTGATGAGGGACATGAATTATTGCAACAGTTCAGGTTATAGCTCTTTTGGGTTAAGTCCCTGGTACAATTGAATCTAAGCTATGTGCACACAGTCTTTGAATAATTGATTAAGTGGGTCAGTAAGAGAAAGTGTAGATGAGAGGCAATGTGGCACTATGGTACTCGGTTTGGACAGAAGTGGGCTACAAACCGACCGCAAACTTAGAATGAATGAAAACAGTTCAACTCAGTATTGAATGAGTGTTGCTATTCATGAGTCAACTAAGTGTTGAATCAATTTTAGAGGCCATTGCATTAAAGTCAGGTACAAAGATGATAGGAGAGAAGCACTTACTGTATCAAGGGCATTGATGGTTGTCTCATCCCTGGATGCTGCTAGGCAACCGTCGTCAGGGGAACCACCATCACACATCCCAGCGAACGCTGCCATACTCCTGGTGAAAAAAGGCAGGAAAATTGGATTTTTCTGTACATCACAATTTTCTTATGTCCATACTTTATAATCAAAAACTTTGAACAAACAGAAAACCACGACATGACTCATAATAATGTACAAACATGCAAGCATATTTTTACTGAAGTATTTCTCATTTGTATCGAAATGTGGGCAGTTTACACATTATAAGGTAAGTTTGTCTTTATTATAAATTAAATAAGGCTCTGCAGTTCTAGTGACCCAAGCAAGGTGGCTACTCTAATATATATCTCATCTAAAAAGTTCTGAAAAGCAATTACGTCCAGAGGGCTATCATTATCAATACCATGGTACACATCAATTATGTTTGTGATCCTGATATAATCTTTCCCAAAGCCCTTTGCCTCGATCAGTAAATGATATTGACATCATTTGCACAAATTTCTGCTTCCATATTCTGCTCCTGCTATAACTGTCAGTAAGTTGCTCTTCAGCCTAACTGTAGTTGACAGAAGATAAAAGGCTGAACCAGAGGTCTCACTCTGCATTGACCTGTCCCAATTGGTTAGGCCCCATGATGAAACAAACATGCTGGAGTTAAATGTACCGGCTTTTCTGCTTCATTAAACATTCATATTCAATACAGCAGCCTGTTTTCATGTCCTTAATACACTAGACAGGCCCAGAACTTTACAGTGACTCAGTAGCAGCCTATTCGATTTAACGTCTCTTTCAGACCTAACTTCCATAAAATACCAAATTATTCCCTCTAACTATATTACCTCTAACAAAAGCTCCTCCCATTAAAATCTTGACCTTTAAATAACAGGATCCATTCTTTGTCATCCACCATGTGAGGCCTTACTAAAGAAGTGCTCTAGCTGAACCTACCACATTGGCCACCATCCAAATCCACTAACACCTAACATGTATGGATAATTTCTTAAACACTCTTCCTGATAAAGTAGCCCTGCAGCCTCCATAGAGCTGGTATATTGATTTCCTAAGCTGGTAACATTTTGCAAGCTTTTAGCCAGTTCATACCCTGAGGGTTGTAAAAAAGTGTTATTTCATATATTACAAACTACCAAACATACAATGTACAAACAAACATACAAAAACAACAGAATAGCAACATCGGTTGGGCTGAAATCGCCTTTTGGAGGGGACGTAAAATGGGGGTCAGACTTTTTTGCGATACGATACTTGCCATACTTTCCACCAAAATGGAGGTCCTATGTTCCAGGAGGTAGCACCTATTTTAAAGCATGGCTAGCATGTACATGTATGTGACACTGAGTACTACATGGTGTTTGTTTGGCATCCGTCTGTCTCGGAAGACAATGGTAGGCAGACAGGGTGGGTTTAAGGCGACCCGTCTGCCTGGCCTGCACTTTTTAAGGTGAAGGAGGGGTGTGCACTTCCTTCTCCACCACCCTCTCGTCCACTGGCGCACTAAGTCCTACAGGGGCAATTGTTTGCAACGTGTAAGACGGCCCCAGCAGATGCAGGTTTGTTATTTGGAGTTTCCGTCTCCTAGGAGGACTTCCGACCAAGGATGTAAGGGGTTCCTCCTACCCCTGACTCGTGTGTCATGGCGGGTGCGTCATGCCCGAACATGCCCCTATGGCCTGTCACCACAACAAAGGCCTGTCACTGCCACTAGCCGAAGCTATGTACTCATTTACACCTGAGTTAGGTGAGGAAAGTCGTGTAAAGTGCCTTTCCCAAGGGCACAAGATCGGTGACACGGCAAGCGGATTTGAACCCGGGACCTCTCGGGCCTGAGACCAACGCGCTCCCGATCGTGCCACGCGGTCCCACCGGTACATGGTGAACAACAACAATAACCCAACAACAACCCAAAGTTTTCTTTATTTACAAACAATGTTCATTTCTTGTAAACCTAGGCAATACAGAATTACCGGTAGTGAATACTGTTGACACTTTCTTGGTCAGGTAAGCAAAGGTGACAACTGGAGAATACCACTGAAAGAGTTGTTATGACTTTCTGAACGAGTTTTAGACTTTCTGATAAGGAGTCGAAGGTCCTGACCTTGCAGCCCTGAGGTACATAAGGAGGTCACAGTCGTTGACCTTTGGGGTCCAGACCAGCTCCTCCTGAAGTTCTCGGTCATCCGGCCTGTTAGGGTTGTACTCTGGCAGCTTGGCCTGCAAATAGAGCATACGGGTCAGACTCAGAGACAAGGAAATACAGTTGTGTGAAATATATGGTGCCACAGAAAGTGTGGCACCATATATTTATTCGTTCTTGCCATGAGTATGACTGAAAAGATATACAATTAACGTGGTAACAACAAACAGGAATTATCAAGATATTGCACAACTATACTTTACCATAGGCAATTCCAGGGAAATTTCTTTGAAGTTTGAGTTTGATGTTGATTTGGAAGCAAATATTTTCAGGGCAAAACATCTAAGACATGCGGAATAAGATATAAAATTTAAACTGCTTTGGCAACATTTACAGGACAGAAGGCAGAAGTGAAAACAAAATACATTTATTTATTTATTTATTTATTGGTTGGGCTGTTCAGAACACACAGCCAGGGCTGCCCAACTAGCCTATGTCTATTACAAAGGGCTAGCCAACAAAATACATAAATGTACCCTGCATTTTAGATCATACATGCATCACAACAAATTTGCAAGTAAATTTTCCATGCCCATCCATGCAGGCAACATGTCCAGCCACTTTCAGGAGGCTGCTGCTACATTTAAATGCAGTTGAGACATGCAGGAAGGCTCGAAATACTTTTTTCTGCATACCTGCACTGGTGCAGGTAACATTGAAAATTACCTGCACCAGACATGTTTTACCTAGTAGACACCACTCTGAGTTTAGGAAGTATACGGTTCATACTAAAATTGTTTAGGAACCACTGCTTGTGTACTTTATATATAGGTGGTAAAAGTCAATGCAGCTAATAACAATCCCTATACATCTAAATCAAAGGAATTTTATGTATAAAACCCAGTACATGGACCAGTGCAGGTTAAGTGCAGGTAGACACAAAAAATACCTGCACAGCTCCAATTTTATCTGTAATTATCTGCATATGCAGGTGGTATTTTGAGCCCTGTACAGGAAGGAAACAAACAGGCCAACAACCATCACAGCAAATTAAAGTTTGGACGTGCCTGCCCGTTTGGCCATTGGCACTCACAGCCTTCCTGAGTACAGTACCACTGCACAGGACAGGAAATATGTCATACAACTTGGTCATCTGCCAAGCGTCACTCCACATTTCTGAACAAATGCTGGTGTTTAAACAACAGAATCCATCGGAAAGAGCTTGAGCCCCCATGTCAGCTTCATCAGTTCACGCTTGACAATAAGCTAAACATTTGGAAAATCCAACCTGGGATCATGTAACGGGGCCGGATTATTATTAAACCCTTTTCCTTTTAGAAAAGGGATGAAATGAAACTGGGTTCAACTAACATGGCAGGTTGCCAAACCAACAAACTACAGTATCTATCTACATCCCTGAAACAACCATAGCTAGTAATTTCATTATCCGATTGAAAAATAATGCCACAGTCATGCTGAGATTTTCATCAATGACTGCCATCCACAATTAAAATGTAAATGTTTTCCAATATCCATTATGGGGAACAGCAACAATTTACATAATACACCGTATGATACATTTGTATAAATGCACATACCTTTGAGTTATGTGCGTCAAAAGCACCTCTTAATTTGTGAGTGTGCTGTAATTAGTTACACAGTTCCAAGCTATTAATCTGTCAAAACAACACAATATGTATACAAAACGTTACTTGAATATCATACACATGCAGAGTGAGAGATATGGGTATGTTTAAATGTTAGTCTTTTTACATGATATCAGATTGATCAATGATGTAAATGTACAATTGGATTTATGCATTTTACAAATAATATTGCTGACTTAATTTGGTAATCAAAACACAAAACATGACTGATGGCAGGGGACCATGTCTGCAACATAAACCACCAGATCAACATGCCACCTGGGAGGAACTGCATCCCTCTAGCCAATGAGCCATCCAAAAAACACCCCCTACTCATGGCCTCTTGCTGACAGAATCCCTCAACATGTCATCATCAAATAAACATAGCCATTTCATCAAATACATCTGAATCAGCACTGCCAATCTGGGGCTATTTGTCTCTAGCTGCCCCACACCCATCAGCTGCCAGCCCTAAGCCCTATTGGATTGTAGACACAGCACTCAAACAGTTAGACAGGTCAAATTCATTTCATTGTCGGAGAGGGGACATTGGCAAGTTCCATTCCGACCGGGTATAAAGTGGATCCGAGGCAATTTGCCAGGCCTGGAAATAGCTAACCCCGAGATGGCAAATATGCTGTCAGCTTAGTGGTCCTTGGTGCATTTGCAGCGTAGGATGTGAACAACATGACGAGAAGGTGCAATCAATTTACCGTGTACCTCTGAGAGCGTCACAACAATACCAACTGTCTGATTACATCCATACCAGAATACCTCAGGGTATTTCAAAACTCTCCTTTATAGCTTATTACAAAACTACAGCATCTCTTGTTTTGTGGCTTGACTAGAATAGGGGACTTTATACAACTTTGCTAACTAGCTTCCAAGTCCCTTAATATTCATAGGTACACATGTTTCCCTCATAAATCCTGACCCAGACAGAGGCAAAGGCACAGAATTTCCTACAGAATAACTATTAGGATGACCTGAGTCGACATTGTGTGACTGGAGTTTCAGGTTTGCTGCCCCATGACCAGGTCACAAACGACAAACCGTCTGCAGCTGTGAAACCATTAACCAATGACAAAGAACTAGCAACCATGACTGACATGCCAGCCAGCCAGCTGCTCGGCTGCGCTAGCCTGCGTGATTCGATTCCACACCCTCCTAAAATGATCCCATTAGAACATATTCATCACCCAGGGAGGTTATAAAGAAAGTTGCGTACCATTCTGAGCACTCCTGCGACAATGCAAGAAGAAAGTGTTCCTCTGTTGTCCTACCGGCTTCCCCAACAAAAGGTGGTATGCTCAAATGGCGGCCATCTTGAAAGCGGACTGCCAACCTTTGACCTATGGTGTGTGTTCATGACTAATTTGCCTATCAGCAGCCCGCTGCCCTTTTGTGGTCACAAGTGACCCTTCAGCACACAAATTACACTGATCAGCCTGCCAGAGAGCCCTTTAATTGGGTCATGCCCCAGCTCCAGAAGGAGAAAATTGCACATTTTCACACCAGCACTTTCTCTTAAAACTCTTTTATCTCCCTGAGTACCACATACATATTGGGATGTATTTGTGAAAGACATCATAAAAAGCGACTTGTGCATGCAGGGAGGACATAGCAGGATACAGGAGGGTAGTTGAAAAGGAGGGTGGTGGCTTTTGGCATGATGCCCATCACTAGTGCTGATTGACAGATCCACTCCTGGGTCATTGGTTTTTCTGGGTCAGTGCACTTGGCAGAAGGGGTGGGCAGGGTGCTGGCAAAGGGCAGGGGAGTTTTGTGGTGAACTGGAGGGTGATGCAGACAGCTGCTGGGGGTTCAAGGTGGAGTTCAAGGAGACAACAGGAGAGGAGTTCCCAGAAACATAGACTGACATGTCTGGGAAGATACCATCTGTGCTCTACAAGTACAAAGAACTTACCCTTGGGAAGACTGGTAGAAGGACAAGATAACTTTTCTATTTGCAGTATCTACATGTACTGTTTGTTTTCCTTCTATGTCATATTTGTTGTGCCAATTTTGGCAACTAAAACATCAGTAGTAACAAAATGTATTTCAAGTGAAGCACTTTGTACTGTTATCATCAACCAGCTTTTTAGGGATTTGTTACTTTGAAATATTCTGTTAAATACCTGGACTGGTGAATTTGTAATGTAAACATGCTTGCACACATGACATTTGCTGCTGAGACTACACCTTACAAGAAAGGTTTTAAAAATATTTTGTTTCCTATTCAATTTCACACAAATATTAAGAATGCTATTAAGATGCATACATGCATTTCAAAACTAGAATCTGTGTTTTGTTTTTATGCTCTTTTTTTTCAGGTTGCCAGAGAAGAAAAGATTTTTTAAATCCTTAAGGTGGTTATGCCTATATCATCCCTTTATTCCATCCCTTCAAAGAATTTGCTGACCATAAAAATCTAAAGACTGTGCAGTGTCTAAGGTTCTTCAAGTAAAATGTGGCCACAAAACCAGCTAAAAATGGGCCTGATATGAATCTATGCCGTACCTGGTGACTGGGGCCTACTCGGATCTCCCCTTGTGTGCCGTTTAACCTCCTCGTCTCTGGGTTGTAGCCCAGGATGTAAAAGAAGGTGTTAGGGTTGGGTTCAAAGGCTTTGGCAGCGATGATGTCAGGATAGTGATGCACACAACACCTTCCCCTGAAAATAAAAACATGATGACTTATTATGATATTGCTTTATTTACAAAATCGTGGCAAAAGACATGTATAATTTCAAAGACTAAAAGTAACAAATAGTGTGATACATAACACTAGGGTCTAGTCAAATAAGTCATACAATGTATACTAAAGTCGCGTTTGACTTCTTTGAAGGCAGTGGTTAATGAACTGTCCCACGTTTTGAATAATGACTGGATTTTTTTATTTCAGTGATTTATTAAGTACTTCATAACAGCAGTGATCATAGGGTAGTTAAGTTTGTTAAAAGTATAGAAATGTTCCAATTTAGTTAGTTTTTTCTGAAGCATAGCTGAACTACCATTACACGATTTAACTTATAACACTTATAAAAACAATCATTTATATCATGTTTTCATATGCTAAGCCCTGTGGTATTAATTTCATGTCATGCTAGGATGCCATATCAACTTGAAGCTATCTGATTTCCTTGAAGCAGTTTTGATGGTTTGGCTGAAGAATGAATAAAACATGAAGTAATGTTGGTGTTACAGAAGAATGACAAATGAACTTGGGCTGTCTCCAGGACCTGTCCCTCTCCCCTGGGATGGAAATTTGCTTGTTGGGACAAGGAAACTTTTACTTCATTGTTCCAAATCGTGTGAACTTTGTGACATGAAACTGATGAAAATGTATGTTTGTTAGCTCACTAAGGGCGACTCAAAATCAAAAAAATTTAAAACAGACTCCAAAATAATGAATGGGACAGAATAGAATTTAAAGGTGGAGGCACTGCCCTGTAGGTGCAACTGTCTAGCCTTAGTATTATATCTATTTACCTGAGAGCAGATACAGGATAACTGTCTGTGGCATCGGAGATGAAGAGTTCCCTGGACTTCATAAGGGATTCCTTAATCACGGAATCTTCACCTGAACCTGGCAAATTTGAGAGGGAATTAGCAGCAATTAACAAATTAACATAACAAAATTATGCACGCTAAACAAAAGTACGATCTGTGCAGTGTTGCAGCAATTCTTTCCACAGACACAAATGTCACTTATTCAGCATGCATACCTATGCTTTGATATTCAAAGAATGTCTACTGATATATATAGATGGTATAGATTTTGACTTAGGCAAAAGTGGCTAAGAAGCATAGTCAAGGTCGACACTTAACATTTCGTAGACATGAGCTATAATACTTACTGTTCTCTGAGTTCCTATCCTGTACCAAGAGATGGTAGACTGAGTCAGGAACCTCTGACGTTCTGTAAAACCACTTCACTTCCAGATAAACTGTCTCTTTCTTTGTCTGAAAATAAGAAAAAAAGTTTGATAATTGATAAGAAACGTACATTATAGATATACAAAATTTCTTTCAGTTCTTTAGAGTGTCAGTTATTCATTTATTCTCCACTCAGTTCAGTTCATCCTCTCCACTAAACATTACATACTCACAAGTAGAGGTCACTAATGTGCTGAGTTTGCAATATTTCAGCTCACATTGACCCCAGGGTCAATTCAAAATATGAGTATTGAAGATTTTGTTACAGACGCAATGAAGGAAAATGGCTTGTAGAGAAATTCAATATAATCCATAATGTAAAAGCAAAGTACAACAGACATGTGTCCAGTTCTTTGCAGATGACTTATTATACCTTCACTTCTTATTACTGTTGAACAATCTTGTTTTATGCATGCACAAAAGCATTCACAGAGCAAGTAGCAAAGTGTCCACACAACTTACATCAACCTTACTGATGGAAGTGCTTATCTGAAATGCACACTTTTGACTTGTGCTATAACCAATACAAGATTGGTACAAGGTTTCATAAAAGGGAATGCCATGTACTTAGAAATCCAACATTCGTTGTTTTTTGGCAATCAATGCAAAAGTGATGTTGGCTTCCTCAACAATTTTCATTCAAACCACTTCATGAATGAAGCATCTTGAGGTAAAGTAAAATTTACAATGATCCAAAATTGCCTTGTGTGTCATATTTCATAAGTTACGATGATTAGTTAGATATTGAAAAGCTCCATTTGCATAGGTTAAAGGCTATCTGCCAAAAGGATACAAACTTTGATAACAATCTTGGTGTACAGTTAGTTAGTAATTAGTTTATCACCTAGGTAAGCTACCATTAGCTATCAACACACACTCTCAATCTAAATCTCTTTACTGTAACTGCCACTCCCTAAACAAACATTACTAGATCTCCATCCTGACAATACTATAGCTTGCAATTACATGGGCTGCATTGTGTTTTGTTTGTTAACAAACACACTATAGCCATAAGTGCAACGATGAGCAATACCAAGAAGTTTGAGTATCTAAAAATTTGCATATCAAGATACATGTATGTGATCTTGGCTGCCTGTACTGTCAGGCAAATGAATATAAACATACTTTGTGAGATAACAGCAAAATGTTTGTTTTGATATAACATAATGCACTACTATCTTTTGAATAGTCAAAAGTAATGTGTATGCTCAAAATGAGGTTATTACCCCACCTTTTCAAAAACTACATGTAGATGTATGTCTCATAAAAAGAAAACTATTTTATATATATATAATAATGATATTCTTGGTTCGATGCTTTTTGTGTCTCACTTTCTTCCTCTCTCCCTCTATCTCCCTTCTCCTAGGAACATGAAGTAATGTTGTCTTAGCTCTTAACACATGTTCCATACTGTATTATTCCATTTCATTCCACTCCATTCAAGTCATGAATACGTTATTCATCCTATGTATATATTAGGTATGTAACAGGAGGTTGTGTTGATCCATCGGGAGTGAAGTGGCCAGTGTTTTGTCAGGCTCTATATTTGCCTTGTCTCCACATGTTTGTTCAACAAACACTTGTAAGGGAGCGTGCAGTGAAAGGTACATGTAATGTATCCTGTTTAAGCTGGTCTGGGACCCACACTGCAATGTTGGAGAATTAGGTGACTCAACTCTCATAATTCCACCAGGTGCCATAATTCAGTCACATCAAAAATACATTACCACAGTGGTTTTCTAAAGATTGTCTTGAACACCTAAATATCTGAAGTAGATAGACCTTAGGATTACTGATACTGCATTGGCAAATAACTTTGAAATTGAATTCATGTATTTTTTTCTCATGCGCGGAATAGTGGCACCTTGTGGAATTATGAGTATTCATGTTAGACTGAAAAACACATATTGAGTATTTAAAAAAGTATGTCAAAAGAATGCTATAAACTCTTATACCGAACAATTTTAAATTAACCATATAAAGTGCCATGGTCATCTGTGCCATGTATATCCCATATTTTGCATCATGTTTGAATATCTTTATTCAACTTGCAGAGTATGTGAGGACAGCAACTGTGGAATATATATCCGAAATGATTCGGAACATTGGAAAATAAGCACAACAAATTTACCTCCCGGCACTAAAGGTAAATCAGGACCTTTACTTTGGTCCGCATCCGATAAAAGCTGCATTGATTCCTGCCCCTGAAAAATGCAGGCTCCTCCCGGGCAGATTGCGAACCATGTCCCTTTGTCAGTACATCCAATTCCCAGTCTGATCTCATTCATTTCCTACCCAAGTCATAAGGAAAGGTCAGCAGGCAAATCCCGCCAAGCTCAGACCCTCCACCCTTTACCAACATGATGGATTCTAGGCAGTAAAACTTACCAATAAACGGCAGTGCGCGGATTTACCCAATATTGAACTACAATCCGCCTGTATTTTACGTCGTCTCTTGTAACCTTCTCGCCATAAGGGCAGCTTTAGGACCAGGATTTACAGCGCTGACGAAACTAAACTTTACTGGCAACACTTAAAGTTATTGAACAACGGTGAATAAAAGTTTGAATCATTACAGTTTATATGTACGTTGTTTATTAAAGAGAAGACTTCACAGTTGGTCAGCATTATCTTTTATTGTTTCTCCACATAAAGTATGTACATCATGAATATCAGCCCCTATATTATGGTAGCCATATATAAAACAAGAAAAGACTGCCGTAAACGGCTTGGTACTGAAAATTACGGGTTATGTTAAACTGCTTATTGGCTGACTTGCTTCAAGTTATATACAAGATCAATTACCAATTTTGTATTTCCAAATGTACTTGTATTGAATTGAACTGGTTGCTTAGTGTAAAACTTGATTCATTTAGCATACTGTTATTAAGTTTTCATAAGTAACAGTACATTGTGTCAGTTTAATGCTTTTCGATATATAGTTCCAGTATTTAGACAATGTACACATGTACGTTGTCATTTAGTGAATTTCTCACATATTAGACTAATTCTGCAGACTAAAAAATATCGTTTAAATTATTTCTTCTGTTTAAAAGAAGTATATTTCTTTTGACATAAACACGTTTTTGTTTTGTTGTTATTACTTCTATCTAAGTTGAGAAGGAAATATAGATTTACAGATATACGAATTGCACCTAACGAACTACTGTTTACAGTGAAAGTTAAATTTTCTACATTCATATATCAATATCAATACATGCATATATACTTAAATATGCAGCCCTCCTCTCACTTTCAAAAGCCTGACTAGTATGCAAATAAAGCCATCTGCAATATCATAACCCAACTGCACAGAAGG
The DNA here is from genome assembly GCF_000003815.2 of Branchiostoma floridae. Lineage (NCBI taxonomy): Eukaryota > Metazoa > Chordata > Leptocardii > Amphioxiformes > Branchiostomatidae > Branchiostoma > Branchiostoma floridae. The sequence goes on along the minus strand of NC_049992.1, from coordinate 13,286,607 downwards.
ACATTACCAATGTGCAGTAAAACAAATTACATGACCCCAATAATGACTCCAAGGGCAATGGCTATTGACCCCACTGATATGGAGGTTCCTCCGATAGCATTATGATTGACATTTCATACCTACACAAACGCTGTGTAGCTCTCTGAGGCATGCATATTTTCCGGGAGAGGTCAAAATATACAATTGTCATCTTTCTGGAGTCCATTACTTGTTTTTTTTTTGCTGTATACTTATCACATTACCATGAAGTTACCGTAGATTCTTACTATTGAACCACCATACTAGAACTTCAACAACACAGTTAATACTAACATGGTACAGTATGTCCTGTATGCTTAGATTTGATGAATGGACTATGTTTGGCAACAAAGAATCTAGAGTAATATTTCACAGCATTGTGTAAAAATGAGCAAATCACATATATCGACATCAATGCTTCTATCTAATTGGTTTTGTCCCATATCTGACCACGGCTAAGCTTCTACGTTCATCTGTACACCAGGCACTTGGCCCCCTCATGCATTATTCCTCCCCACTCAGGCCTAAAGGAATTATAGACTTTATCCCAGTGATTCCCCATAAAATCTGACCTTGCCCCTCCATTAAGTAGCTTTGTAATCTCTACAAGCAGTCACGTAGATGACTTTCACAGATATCGGATACAAAGGCACTCACTAAACCTACTGTTTGCCAGTTTCTAATCAAAACTGAGCAGAGGCCTGAGAGATATATTGTTGCCTTATACTACAGCATAGTTCAATTAGACACCATAATGAAAGGTTGAACGTCAGAAGCAAATCTCTTATCACATAACCTGTGTTATATCATTGTTATGGGTAATTTGTATGCATAAGAGATGACATTAGTACTTTGGTTGAATGCCAATGAGAGAGATGCCCCACATTGCATGTGAGGTAGCTTCTCTTGACTAACTTTACACCATATTACAGAGTTAGGCAAGCATGATATGACCTCAGTCTAATAACAGACAGTATCAGACCAGTCATGGATATGCCTACTATACATTTTAATATAGAACATAATACAGCCTTCGTAAAGTCCTCGATAGGATAGCATACTTTTAGGTGTGAGAGAAAAAATTCTTGTTCTAAGCGAACAGAAATTATTGTGATGGACATTATTAAACGATTGGTGATTTGATTATATGGATGACATTTGCATCCATCAATTTTCAGCTGACACATTGTAAATGTAAAATGAGCAAATATATACCATAGATTGCAAAAAAAATACCATTAAGTATGCTTTACATGTTTTGTGGTTTGTTCAATCTTTATGGCCACTTACATATCATCATGACCACAACTTTTCCCCCAAACTTTTTTTGCTATTCCTTCACTCCCATCAGTTTGGGGGTTCCCAGAGGATGTCATCCATATAATAATGAAAGTTTATTTGCAAGTTCGTGCCCGAGGGCTAATTGCAAGTACATGTACATGGTATACACATAGTGACAATGGACAGTCATAAATAATATTCTAATCTAATACTAGTGTTGGCTATTTCTAAACAGGTTGGGTTTGACTTCTTTTTTGGAAGCAGAGGGAGACGAAAAGCCCCACATTTTCTAGAATTTGTGATAAAATAAAATCAATATGGCCTAAATAATGAACAGCTCTGTTAGGTACATACAAACTATTCAAACTCTTCAGGTTGTTCAATTCAATCAATCTCTTCTGATTTTTAGAGATCCCAAAGTGAGTCAGCGTGAGGCCGAAAACAATATTTTTAGTGGTTTGACTATCGGAAATCATCTTTCCCACATCAAAAACAGTGACAACCTGTCAAATTTACCAAACAGATGAGCCCTACCAAACCACCTTTTTCTGCAGGGTAAGAAGAAATGCTACCCAGGCCAGGTCAGGAGCTGGCTTTCCTCCAGCGGCCCTGGGCAGAAATGAAGGTCGAGGTGTGACATTCAGTCATTAGTAGGTCACCCAAGGTCAGCCAGGGTAGACCGCCCTGATGTTAAATATCCAAACTGGCTTCAGGGCAAGATGGCAATCTTTTAAGTCAACATAGCATCAGGGAAGATTATGTGAAGGATCATCCTATAAATGGAAGATTAAGTGCGGAAAGTAATGGACTTTGTATTAAGGTTGGAACCAGGTGAGGACAGATGGATAGCAGGAAAGGTCACTGACTTCCTCTGGGGGATTGTGAATCATCAAAACAGACAGGTCATGTATTTACATAACAATGCCGAGTGGCTTGACATGAAGTAGTGCATGTAATGGTACCTGCTCAGGTGGAAATGATGAAGCAATGAAGTGGAAGAAAGGCATGATTGTTCTTCACCATTCATGTTGAATTCTGACATTTCATTGACAATTGTGGGATGTCTAACTAGTATGCAGGCAACATGGAAGCCACAGTTTTCAACTCCTCTAAAAAAGGAATACTATAAATTCACATTTAAAGATATAAATTCACTGTTTTTTGTTTTGTTTTGTTTTTAAATTTTGAAAAGAAATAATATCCAGGGTGGTTTTAAGCTTTGATAGCACTGTAGTCGACAGTAGCTTTTAAGTACATAGCGGCCGGTCCGAAATCGTCTAGCCAGGTGACCGATATAGACCATTTCTTAATGCTTAGGTTAATGGGAAAAATTCTAGGGACCAACGAAAACTAACCGCAATGGCCAGGTGGCCCCTATACTCAGGTGACCCCTAAGGCAGGTTTCACTGTACACAGCAAAGGGTCACTATGAAAACCGCATACATAAAACCATCCCAAAACTTGGAATTACAGTAATTTGTTTGGCTTCTAGCTCACTTTTTGTACATCAATACCACAAAAAATAGATTCCTTATAGCACTATTTACAGATGGTTTGAAATACACAGGACTTGAAAAAATATCCAACTGTTTCAAAGCAGTTTTCATTTTTTAGTTGCTACTTTTCACTTGTGAACATAGCCAGGCAACATATATATTTCCAGATGGCAAAGACACTTGGAGTCTTCAAATGAACACCAAACACAGTGGTTAGTATTTCCCCAGCCATGTAATTCAAGCCTACTCTAGTTACATGTAACTTCATCCATGTCACATACATGTAGCAGTAAAGACAGAGACTTGAACTTGTCCATTATCTAATCTGGAACACTTCCCGCCAACACTACAGTATCATTAGGAAAGCTGGAAACAGAGGACATCATTAAGTACTTTTAAATTAGTCCCGCTGCACATAAAGGCCAGCCTGCAAGACTAAAAATAAACAGTTCATGTAGGATGTCTTCAACAAGAATTTTAAATGTAAAACTTACGTGAAAGCTCACTATCTCTCCTTAATATAAATGCTGATGTCAGCTATCTTGATATTCATCATTTTAGTCCAGGACCTTCTCTTTCATCTTTCTCACTTGGTTTTTATTCATGCTCGTGTAAGCTTAACCTTGAGTGGTTTTATGTCAACTTGTTTGACAAAAAATAAATATAGCAAGATTCTTTGACTGAAATTCATGAATTAGGCTAGCGTAATGATTGATTCGAGGATTTACTGCACAAAAGGATACTCCAAATTACTAGCTAAGGGACTGAGGGGCAATGGCTGTCGATAAAAAAGCAGAAAAGAACTGATTTGGGCAAGCAACAAACCTTATCAAGGATGCCTGCTCCTAGTTTATCTACATCTTGTGCGCAAGTCAAGTCTGCTGAGATTTGGATCTCTGGTATGTACACAAAGTTTAATGTAGGATGGTGGCTCTAAACAGGTCCGTTTGACTCTTACAGATATATCAGCTTCAGGAGTACCCAACGACCTTATCAACAGGAGATAGAACATCTGATACAGAAGACTCCGCCAAGGGCAACATTTCACCTTGAAAAGACCTTGAAGATAAGCAGGAAAGACAGCTAACCTTTAAACCTCTACTTCCTGGTGATCCCTGGAATATGCCTGGCAGACCAGGCAGGTATTCAGGAAGATCCAGATTACTATGGGATAGAATCTCTGAGTCGGAGTCTTACAGTCATCGACATTGAGCATCATGCACTGCTATCTCCAGCTAATTTTTCCCATCCCACTTATTGTTTGGGATGGCATGTTATTGGATTATGTTGTTATCTTCACCAGGAAGGTTTTCAGTGGAGTTTATATATGCATGTGTGTGTGTGTGCATGTGTGAGTGTGTTCGGTGTATGTGCGTGTGTTTGTTTGTTTGTGTTTGTGTGTGTGTGTATGTGTGTGTGTGTGTGTGTGTGTGTGTGTGTGTGTGCGTGTTTATGTTTGTGGATGGACAGCTTAACTCTAGAGGTCCTAATTAAATTAGCATGCATCAACTTTGTCTAGACGTTGTCTTATTTTACTTTCATATTGAACTATCTAAATCGCAATAACTTCTGTGAAGCATATCAGTTACACTACATATGCATTAAAAATTATCCAACCTCTTTTTCTAACTCATTGAAACATAGTTTAGAAAGCACACCTCAGCAAGAATGATTAAACAGATTTACACAGTTGTAATCCAATATATTCTACACACACACACACAATAAAGGAACACAAGTCACTTATTGAATTTGACAACATAAAGATTGTACACAATATGCATCATACTCAAATTGATTACAATGTTTCCATTTCCACAGAGATTTTCTACCCTCTTACCTCATACATAATTCCATTCAATTCTCTTTATTCAAATCATGTAGAGATCCCCTTAATCTGCAATATATTACCCAGACACTCCTGTTCCCATCTGTTTATCTCGCTAATGCTCTTTACCCTCCCCTGCAGCCAAACAAGATAACATCCTCCTTTACTTCAGCTTCATCGCAGGCATAAATCGCTGAAAAATATACTCCAAGATTTCATGGCTCCATTGCAGGTACTCAATTTCCACTGCTACAGCTCTCTATAATATAAAGGCAGCATTGGTTGGTGATAGCACCCTGCTGCAACCATTCCACTCAATCAAACCTCGCAATACAACACGGCCTGCCAGTCCATATATATCACTTTGTGCAGATCTCTCTAAATGAGATATCTCCTTTGAATTTGTTTTCTGCAGTGTTAACCTCCGAGAGGTGATGTTTTTGATGCTCACCAGCGGTAAAATGCACCACTGAGAGCATTATAGTAATCAGCAAGCCCTGCTGTCAACTAAACCGTCTTTTGTTGCCCCCCTGCCCGCAAGCTATACCTGATTATGTGCTCACTCACTCCAAATTACATATCCTTGCTGTTTGATTAATTCTTGCCTCCTGGCAATTGCTCCCATTAGGAGCGGTGGGACGCATAGCAGAGTGGAGTCCTGTGCTTTTATAAATCACTCTAGCCGTTTCACAGCACATTGTAGCATACTATAACCCTTTTAAGTATATTCCTGCACATTCATTGAAAGGGTAAGGGTAGCCATGCTGCGCTGCATCCAAATCATGCCAAAAGAAAACCACTTGTGTGTGGGACAATTGCTAATTACCCTAATGACAGGTTGTCACCTTTGCATCTGCCTCAGGAGATCACCACAAAGTATTTTTCGCTCTCTCGCCCACATGAGTAATACATACATGTAGGCAGTTCAAAACTTCCCCAGTAAATAAAGGCCTGGTAATCCCCCAATGACATGGAGAGACAATTTACTGGCAAACTTGAAGTGAGAGCAGATGACTTCCTGGGTTGATGCATGGGGGAGAAAATTGGTAGTGACACAGTGATCTGAGCCAGACAATCAGGGCACAAGAGGGATGACCCAGGTCACGACCTCTCGTGACCTGTACCTTGACAGCCAATCAACCAGCATGGGTTTAATGGGTATGTGTAACATACCCTGATAAAATATGTCACAAATTTTGGGCTTTTACAAATATCAAGTGTTGCTGACCACTTAATGCTGTAGGATTGACGATGAAAAGTTTGTTGACAGTTTCTGATAAGTTTTCCAAATTCATTTCCTATTTGAAACATGCATAAAAACAAGTATATCTTTTGTGCTTGACATTTCTCGTTTGTGAAATATACTCAGTAGACTAATGTAGAAAAACACTTGGCACTGTTATTGAAGTGGCAGGGAATACCATAAATATGAATATTGTGACATACTTGGTAAAGGAATGCCTCATCGACTATAAAAAATTATGTGCATTTAACATTTAATATAAAACCTTTACAATACAAAGAAAACAACAAAACTGTATCTTAAACATTTTGTTGAATCTCCTCCTTGGGTGTTACATTGACAAATGCATTATAGGCCATTAAGAAAAACACTTAGTTCCTTGCCCTGCAGTAGATCTTTAAGAATCAATAGATTAGATCTCTGATCCATGTATAATCGCCAAGTACTTCCATTATCTTCAACCTTTCCCTTTGCAGGTGAAAAATCAATTACATATTCTCCCTGCTCTCTGTTTTGTCAATGAGCCTTGCAGTCACCACTAGGTTAATGTCCAGAATAATCCAAAAGCACCCTTGTCACTAAAGAGCTGGATGAACATTCGGGACACAAAGGTTGTATTTCACATTACAATCCACCTTTTCAAACAGAGTGGACGATTTGAAGAACATGTAAAGAATTGTTGATTAGAGCAGCTTTCAAGTATTGTTAAAGCCAATGCCTAGAGTAGTAATGGTAAGAGGGACAGTACACTAATTCAGTACTTTGGATGGAATACTAGTAGCTTTGAGTCTGACCAAAACAAAGCTTGCAAGCCTATGTATAAAGCAAACAGAGGCAATGTGATATTACCATTCTTTCAGAAGTGTAAGAAATGTTGTTATCAGTGCCATGAACATTTCAAATATTCCATGGAAACGGCAAAACATTTATAAAGTGTAAACAAAAGTATTTGGAAACCATGAAATGTGTATTACAATTAGTTATAACGATTTGAAATCAATTTTTAAGAATGGCACCAAACACCAGTACAGTGATTTGAATTGTAATTTTTCAAAGCAAAGCTTTCCTATTTGTTATACAGTAGTGCACTTAAGACCAGAAAGTCATACATGCTGGCGAAATGGCGATTGTACACACGTACCTGAAATGTTCATATGGCTCTATAATGGCAGGATACTATGTCGTAACTTACGGCTGCCTTCATTTCACAGAAAACGAAATGGCTTTCAAAAGGTCACTTTACTCAACCATGATGGCCAAATACCTGGCAGGATTACTGCTGGTCACAGGTCACTGTACGTGTTAGGACTTCCACCCACCAGGAAGTGCTCAAAACCAGAAGAAATGTCTAAAGTGATACTGTATCCCTCTACAACCCATCTGGTATAGTACTACTGTTCAGCTTCATTGGTGATGAAAGATCCATGAGGATCTATGAACCTTTGTTTTAAAACATATGATAGAGTAATGTACATACAGGAAGTGCTCAAAACCAGAAGAAATGTACACCCAAAGGATGGGTATGTCTTCAGTGATACTGTATCCCCCTACAACCCATCTGGTATAGTACTACTATTCAGATTGGTGATGAAAGATCTATGAGGACCTATGAACCTGCGCTTCAAAACAAAGAGTAACATTCACAGCCCTTCAAATACAGTCACACTGGAAAATGTGCACAACTACATTTTGTATAAGCTATGTTCTTACCAGAAATCCATCCAAACTTACTACGTCTCATTTGTAAGAGAGCAGATGTACAGATTTAGGGATCTTAAGATGCAGGGATTGCTTAGAGCTATTCTTGGCCTGAGGGTCGCCCTTTTTCGCCAGTAACTATGGTGATAAGACATGATTTATGGGATGTTATTTCAGCTCCTGTAAAGGCATGTGGCACGCTTTGCACTGCTTTAGTTACATAAAAGGCAATCTGAGTCAATTTTTCACTTCCAAATTTAAATGCAAGAGATAATAACATGGATCACTTGACACTGTTGTTACTTGTAAGTTGTACAGAAAACCTGCACAAAATTATCTAGTGGTTCTGTTCAGATGATGATACAAATCACCTGTATTTGCTGATTAACAGGTGTTCAGGTGACACTTTGACACCTGTATTTTGCACCTCACAGAAAGTAAAAGGGAGTGTCAGAGCAAAGCTCTCTGGAACAGGGTGATTCAAATTGTTGACAGGCAGATCAAAGCATGATTCCTAGCCAAGAGGTTTGACCTTGGGACTTCTGAAGGGCATTTATCTGCAATCTCAGCAACCAATAACTCCTGCAATGATATTCTACTCAAGTTACATTTTCACTTCCCAAATTGGACTCAAATTCCTTACTCCCTGACAGTTTATATGCCAGGTCCTATCATCAAGATAATCACTAATCTATCAAAATGGTCTGTACACTCCAGCTTAGACTGTAATGTCATGAGAATTATTGTACCTTGTACACTAGACATTTATGTGGTAAGATGACTAATATCAGGTATATAACTTTTTCACTACAGACTCATATATTGTACACATGGAGGAGCATGTGTATCTGCATCTAAATTAGTCTGCAATAATTGCCTCTAGCAAAAGACGTACCCTTCCAGCTTTGAAGATCTATAGTGGTTGGCTATACACTAGCCTGATTAAATCATGCTTTAATATAGCAGCCCGCACAACATCCACCGACCTCCAAAGTTACAGCCCTGGACAGAGTTTGTGTCAATAGACAAGCTACAATGTATACACACACACTGAAACAATACCTCCATTTTCACAGAGGTAACAACTTGTGAAACCTATGCTCTGCATATCTACATTTTTTTTTGTATCTTGTGTTTTGTATAAGTGTTGTCAACTGTACCTATTATAGGGGTCCAAATTGTTTTTGATTATGTACAAGAAGGTTAATCAAGGGATGGTCAAGTCAGAGATTTTGTTACTCCCTGCTTAAATGGATGTTGTTAAATTCCAGAGGTGCCAACTTTGCCAGAGCAAGAGAAGAAACAGCTGGACTCACCATGCGAAACTCCTGGATAGAGCAGATGTAGTAAGGGTTGTCTGCACGCTGGCTATCGATGTACACACAATCTGGAAAACAGCAACAAAACTTTTATAAACTGACAAAAATTGTTAACATCACATTTTCCAATACACCTACACATGTATTGCCGCATTGATTTTTATTAGCAGTGCCAAGCAAGTGACCTGTGAGATCTCAATTGACGTAACGCTGTAAGTTTACTCCTTGCGTCCTTGGTGGTCAACCTACATTGTATTTGTGCATGACAGACCGACGTGGCTCAAGATTTGGTTCTTACAAACATACAAATTCAAAAACCAATGAA